>NC_057809.1:590317969-590532351 GCF_018294505.1 Triticum aestivum | reverse complement strand
CACCGCCGTACTGCCTCCCCCACCCCACCCCTAAGATAGATGATGGGGTAGCCTGCCGGCGAGCTTCAGGCGACTGACCTGCACCTATTGTGAATGCACAAAGATAGTGTACATATTTTTGAGAAAATGCAGAGAGGTACAAACACGACGCACGAAGTGCACCATGTAGCAACCTTGTCGATAGCGTACATATTTCTGAACAACTATTTTTTTAACACATGAACAGCTACTTTGGATGGGTTCCACTAATATATGACCCTCTTAGCTGACGGGCATTCATTGTGAACAATCACACTCTCTATTTTGTACTGTGCATAATAACCTACCCAAATACAACGATGTACACTAAACAGGTGATACAAGCTTTACGTAAACAAGTGGCTTAATGTTGGTTTTCATATTGTTTGAAATTATGACCATAATTTTTTGGGAAACACCTTGAGTACACTTCAAAAATCATCCCTCCTTTATGTTTTTTTGCAACACCACATATCATGTTGTTTGTTGTGTGGCATCGTGTAAAATTTCAAAGGTTTTGTTGGTGTCATTGAGTGTGTGCCTTTTCTTTTTCTCCATTTTCTGTCTGGATTCTTAGCAGATGGACTACACAATGGCATTTTCGCCACAACAACTTTGTTTAATCTTTCTCATTTTTTGGTTAGATTTATTTTTTTAAAAAAATTCATCATATCTTTCAAATCCTAAATCTAAATCTAACATTTTATTTATGAAAATCCCTCAAAAAAATGTGTAGATTTCAAATATGCTATTACCCTGCATGTTACTCATTTATAAAATTATGTTTAGGGTGCAACCTTAATTAATACCTTCTTATATGTGATATTTTGAAAGTGCCTATTATATATGTTTCCTGACCCATTTAAATTGAGTAGATATGATAGTTTGATGCTCTTGTTAGATATTATTGCCATCATAAGGGATATTTATTTCTACCAGCTGCCATATGCTGGTTACAGTAGGTACATAAGAATCTCTCTATTTGCACAGTGCACAATAACCAACTCATACGATAATTTACATTAAACTGTTGATACGAGCTTTATGTAAACACGTGGCTTAACATTAATTTTCATATTGTTTCAAATTATGAACAGAAAATAATTGGAAACACCTTGAGTACACTTCAAAAATCACCTCACCTTTATGTTTTTGCGCAACACCACTTATCTGTTGTTTGTTATGTCGCATCGTGAAAGGTTTCAAGGGATTTGCTGATGTCATCCAGTGTGTGTATGAGGGCTGATTTTTTTATCTTGTTGCAGCGCACGAGCATGTTTTCTAGTAAAAGAAAATAGCATAATGCATCCAGCATTTTTTTTGCAAATATTCCTAGCACACCAATAGTTCAAATGTAAATATTACATCCGAGATAACCGGATGTTCAACAAGTTTTTTGAATTCAATGACACTCAAGTAAGTCTGACACAGGTCCTCCCACGCACTATTGCCCTTGAGCTTCATCCAACAATGTATGAGCGTAAATGACCTGTCATCGGTCCTGTAGTATTGCATGCCCGGGCTATACAACGTAATGATTATCAAGTTGAAACACTGAGTGCATTAATGAATTGACCAACATGTCGAGCAACAAGAAGCAAAACTTATGATTTTCATGGTTGACGAACCTGATGGTCACATTGCATCCACTCGTGCAATCGCAACGCAAAACATCATGACTGCACATGCGACATTGGACGAGGAGGGTGCGAATGGGGAATTCGAACATCCGAACAGTTAACGGGCCAATGAGGGACCGCATTGGATGGCAAATTACAACCGGACAACTTGATCCGGACAGTTGCGGCGTTTCGAGGGTCGGCGGTGGATATCCCTTACACCTAGTTCTGTAACGAGGATGAAATGGAGCCCAGTCCACCCAAAATCATGAAGCTCTCGGATGTAGCGCTCGTCGGGGCTATTTCTCGCTTATTGCGAGATATAACCCGGCGTCTCATCCACTGATCGATTAACAGGCTAGGCCTAACACTCTAGCTCATCTGAGCTGGTTGCACCTCTTTTTTTCTTTCTTTTGTTTCATTGTGCAGTTTGTAATAGTTTCAACCAGTTTTCTTTGTTTTTTCTGTTTTCTTTGTTTCTTTAATCATTTTATTTGAATTTTGTTTTTCTGTGTTTCTTCATCGGTTCTATTTTTTCCTTTTTTCTTATTATATTTTCTCAACACATGTATTGTGCATCTTTAGTATACATGCGGGGAAAAATTGAAGTACATTGAACATTTTCAAATACAAGATGTGTAGTTTTTAAAATAAATGATATTTAAAGTTTTTTAGAATACAAGTTAAAAAAATTCAAGTACACACTGAACATTTTTTAAGCATACGAAACAATTTTTAAATTTGCATGAATTTTCTTTATGTTGTATAGTTTGTCAATATTTTTTTCAATGGTACAAAACATTTTTTATACTATGAAAACATTTTGTTAACATTTTATTAATTTTGAAAAACTCACATGCATTTTGTTGAAACATGTAATGATAATTTTTTAATGTCACATACACTCTTTTGAGTCGTATGAAACTTTTTGAACTATGTAAATATTGTTTTTACATTGTGTAATATTTTTTAAAATCTCATACATATTTTTCAAACACTTGATTTTTCTAATGTCATATATACTCTTTTGAGGGTTATGATACACTTTTCTGAATTATGCGAACATATGTTTACACTATATAGACATTTTTTAAATTTTCGGAACATTTTTTGTGAAGTATGCGAATATTATTTCTGAAATGCTATCTCCATTTTTTAAGGTTGCGCAAACATTTTTATACACTGAATGAACATTTTTTATACGATCGATTAATATTTTTGAAGACTGAAATAAGATATGTTTCCATTTGAGAAATATAAATAAGGGACAATTGCATTTTTGCCCCTAGTTGGTTCCTACCCATGGGTTTTGCCCTTACTTTTCGAGCTTGCTCAGTTTTGCCCTTACTTTTTCCGTCGAGGTCCCTCGAATGCCCTTTGACCGTTTGACCAAAACTTTGAAAATTCATAATTAATTCATATGAATTCAGAAAATGCAAATAAGATATCAAAATGTTTAGATAAACATTACCTTTATGTGCATATTATTTGCATTCAGGACAAAAGCACCCTTTAAACTACCTGAGGTAATTAATGTTATTAACATTATGAAAAATAAAAAGGTATAAACAATATTTTTTCATGAATAAAAATTACATGCAAATGTAGGTGATGTTTTCTGAACATCCAGATATCTTATTTGCATTTTTCTGAGTTCGTATCATCTTGTTATGAATGTTCATATGACTTTGACCATTATTTGGAAACTTCATAACAAATTGATACGAACTCAGAAAAATCCAAATAAGATATCAGGATGTACATCACCTACATTTGCACGTAATTTTTATTCATGAAAAAAATATTGTTTATGCATTTTTATTTTTAATAATGTTAATAACATTAATTACCTCAGGTAGTTTAAAGGGTGCTTTTGTCCTGAATGCAAATGATATGCACATAATGGTAATGTTTATCTGAACATTTTGATATCTTATTTGCATTTTCTGAGTTCATAAGAATTAGTTATGAATTTTCAAAGTTTTGATCAAACGGTCAAAGGGCATTCGAGGGACCTCGACGAAAAAAGTAAGGGCAAAACTGAGCAAGCTCGAAAAGTAAGGGCAAAGCCCGTGGGTAGGAACCAACTAGGGGTAAAAATGCATTTGTCCCTATAAATAAAAGTAATAAAAAAACATGCGCTAGGAGCCAGCCCTCCCTACTGTGATGGGCCGACCCATTTAGAGGTGCCTAAGGCTATGGGTTATTTCATTTCACAGTAAGCAAGACAAAGCACCTCCCCAATCATCGCTATGCAGCTAACGACTATATAATATCCCGTGGCTAGCAAATGTAGGTGGTGAATTAGATGTGGCTGAAGCTAATTGTCCATGTATTGCTTCCTTACTTTCTCTGCAAGATGAACTAGACAGAGGGAAACAAGGTCAAACGAAAACTAGACACAGGGAAACACTACCATTCTCGTTGCATTTACCAACTAATCCATGCCAACTCATTCAAATTCATGTATCCAGAACTAGGACTTTAATAGTAGTAGCATAGGTTCTCGTGATTTTGGATCGACCGTTGGGCGTAATAACCCATCCGCAAAGATGTCACTAGAACTAGTCCTGAAGCAGAGCCCAATCGGCCCAAAATTATGAAACTCTTGAGGCCATACTAGATGGAAGGTCGCGAATGCCATATCTCGCCTATCGGACCTCCTATCCGCCTTAAGTGTCGATGTCCTGTTGGCGCTCACATGCTTCGTGAGTTGGTCCAGCCCATTAACACGAACGCTCACTTGATCCCTTCGTTGACAAGCAGGTTCCCTTGCTTGCTCGATTCTTCTACAGGTTCAGTCGTTCGTTAAGCACATGACCCTTAACCATTGACTTTTCCGAAAATTGAAAAAGACAAACATTTAAAAAAATGTTCATCCAATTTTCAAAAAGGTTTATTGAATTTGAAAAAAGATTCATCAAATTTAAAAAATACATCTCAAATTTGGAAAATGTTTATCAATTCTGTAAAAGTTAATTGATTTTTTAAATTATTCATGGATATTGAAAAAAGTTCATCAATTTTTAATAAGAGGAAAAGAAAAGAAGAAGAAAAGGAAAAAAGAAAAATAAAGATAAACATTGAAAATAAGATTAAATGGAAAAATATAAAAGGAAAGTAAAACAGAGATAAATTATAAATAAAATGAACAAGAATGAAAACACTAAACAAACCCGGTCCAAGAAAATAAAAAAAAGAATAAAAACGGTTGGCAAACTTCTGGAAGCTTTCCAAAACCAGTGATTGAACTATCTCATATACCTTTTAAATGGGCCAGGCCACGAAGCATCGATGAAGATGGGGGAGTGACGAAATCACTAGTTGAGGAGTACTCGTTGCAAAGATTACTCCAACTCCCCAAACTACGACAAGTGAAGCATATGCAGCGCGTCACTTGTCGCAGCCTGGGGTTTTCCCTTTTTTCGTAGATCTGTTTATTCAAAACGTTTTATCTCTCAAATCGTACATCCAAATCTTGAACCACTTTCATCGTTGGATTCTTCGCGTCGGATCTTCAAAACTAAATCTCATGTTGATAGGTTTTGACGAACTTTTTCTTCATAAAAAAATGGACGAAAAAAACGAACTGGAAGCACGGGTTTTTTCCTTTTCGAAAGAGGCACGCTCGTGCCTCTCACGAAAACACAACCATGAGTCTCATTGAAGGAAAAAAAAGAAGAGAAAACACATTTGTCTTTACGTTTCCGAGGAGGCACGGCCATGGCTCTCGCGAAAACACAACCATGCCTCTCGCAGAAGCAAAACCGTGACTCTCGTGAAAGAAAAAAAACAGAAAACACGTTTTTTTCGTTTCCGAGATGCACGACCGTGACTCTCGCGAAAGCACAACCGTGTCTCATGCGGAAGCAAAACCATAACTCTCGTGAAAGAAAAGAAATAGAAAACACATTTTTTTCGTTTCCGAGATGCACGGCCGTGACTGTAGCTAAAGCACAACTGTGCCTCTCGTAGAAGCAAAACCGTGACTCTCGTGAAAGGAAAAAAATAAAAACATATTTTTTTTAATTTCCGAGAGGCACGGTCGTGGCTCCCGCAAAAGCACACCCGTGTCTCTCGCGGAAGCAAAACCTTGACTCTTACGAAAGAAAAAAAAACAGAAAACACGTTTTTTTCGTTTCTGAGAGGCACGACCGTGACTCTTGCGAAATAAACACCGTGCCTCTGGCGGAAGCAAAACCGTGACTCTCACGAAAGGGAAAAAGGAAAGACATTTTTTGGCGCAATTTTTTTTCGATTTTTCTTTGCTTTTTTCATCGAAGAAAGATCGGTGGAAAACCAAAACGTCAAAAAATAAAAAAATATTTAAAATGCGGAAAAATAGAAAAAAATAAAATTCGGAGAAAGCGTCTCTCAGGATGTGGTCCCATTGCCGCCGATTCCTTTGGGAGCTCCTATAGGACACTGCAGGCACCGACGCCTAGCAGGCCGGCCCACCAACAGACTAAATATAAGGAAACGCGAAAAAAATACTAATCGAAAATATCATACCGGCAGTGATTTGAACGCAGCACCTCACCGTAACGACCACTACACCATCCTAACTCTGCTGTATATTCCAAGAAGACCGTGCTAGTTAATGTTTTTCGTAGTTAAACGCTAACTATAACCAATATAAATTATTTTCAAACAAAAGTAAATTTGAAAACAAGATAATTAATTTTTTTAAAAGTTCATAAAATGTTTAGAAAAAGTTCATCAATTTTGAAAAGAATTCATCAATTTTGAAAAAGTTCACCGAATTTGAAAAAATGTTGATCGATTTTGAAAAAAAGTTAATCGATTTTCAAAAAGAGTTCATGAATTTCGTAAAGAGTTCACCGAATTTGAAAAAGCGTTCATCAATTTCAAAACTAGTTCATCAATTTTGAAAGAAGTTCATCAATTTTGAAAAAAGTTCATCGAATTGGAAAAGAGTTCATTAATTTTGAAAAGAGTTCATCAATTTTGAAAATAGTTCATCGATTTCGAAAAACGTTCATCAATTTTGAAAAAAAGGTCACCACATTTGAAAAAAAGTTCATGAATTTTGAAAAAGAGTTCATCGAATTTGAAAAAGAGTTCATCGAATTTGAAAAGGAGTTCATCGATTTTCAAAAAGGGTTCATCCATTTTGAGAAAAAGTTCATCGATTTTTTTAAAATCATCGATTTAAGAAAATCAAATTAGTGAATTAAACAAAAATAAAAAACTAAAGAAAACCGTTTCAAATAAAAAAGAAAAAAGAAAAGAAAAGAAAAGAAAACAGAGCTGTTCCGAATAGAAAAGAAAGACAAAAAACAAAATGAAAAAAAATGAAAAGACGTAAGAAGGAAAAAGTTCATCGAGCGAATGACCTCCAGGTCGCCGGATCGAAACATACTGAACGCGTGCTTGTTTTTTCAGGTTTTAACAACAGAAAAGGACGCGTGCTTGTTTTTTTTCAGGTTTTTACAACAGAAAACGAGGAGGTGGGCCGAGCCCAGCTAAGGCTGCAGCAGGCGCCGGTTTGCAGAAACATTAAGAACCGGCGCCTGCAGCACGAAATAAGGATTGCCGATTCCTTTAACCGGCGCAACAAATGCCGAACAGGAAATACCCTCGCCTATGGTGAGCCTAACATATGTCTCGCGTCAAGGGCCCACGCATATGGGCTGGTCATTAGCAGTGTTGCTCGGTCGCTAGTTTAGTCGTTGGCTCGCTTGTTTTTGGGCGCCCTATGTCTCGCATTCAGCACACAGAGGGATCCCTCGCTAAAAAGGTGCCGAAAGTTGGGCCGGCACAGCTACACGGAAAACAACTGTTTCCTTTTCTGTTTTGTTTTTATTACATTTTCTATTTTTCTTGATTTATTTTTATTTATTTACACTTCAAAATATTCAAAATAAATATAATACAAAAATCAGCCTACATAAAAGAATTGAAAAATGTTGACAAAGCAATTGAAAAATATTAAAGGTGCATAGATAAAATGTTTATCATGAATATAAAAATATATACAAAAAAATTGTCATGGAAAAAATTGTTATGTATTTCTAATAATAATTTAATCAAGTATTTGAAAAAATATTGAACACATGTTTGAAAAATGTTAAGCAAGCATATGGAAAATGTTAAATGTGTATAGAAAAATTGTTGAAGCGTGTATAAAAAAATGATAAAACAAATTTGATCATGTATATAGAAATTGTAATGAAGCATTTAAAAAATGTTCAACAAGTATTTGGAAAATGTTAAATGTGTATAAAAAGTTACGATCGTATATTAAAAAAATGTTATAATTTTTTATCGATGTATATTAAAATATTAATCATGAATTGCAAAAAACACTTGAACAAGTGTTTGAAAAATGTTAATCAGGCATTTAATATTGCGAAGTGTGTTTAGAGAAAATTTTGATCATGTTTTCAAAGATATTAATATTACATTTGTAAAATATTAATCAATCATTTGAAAAGTTAAATGTAAATAGAACCAATGTTGACCATGTCTTAGAAAAATATTAATGAAGCATTTGAAAAGGTTTAAAATGTGTATGGAAAAAATATTGACCATGTACTAAAAATGTTAATGTTGTATTTTAAAATGTTAATGAAGCATTTGAAAATGTGTATAAAGTAGAAGTTGACTATGTAATAAAAAATACTACATTCGTATTGGAAAATATTAAACTTGTTGTCGAGAAATGTTGTTGACATATGCAAAAATATATAACAAAAAGCAAAAAAAAGACACCAAAAAAAGAAAAAAATAAACTAAATAAACCAAAGAAAAAAAACAAAGAAACAAATGCCAAAAGAATGTAAAAACTGAATGGAAAAAGGAAAGATAAAGCAAACAAAAAAAAGAGAAGAAATGGAGAAAGAAAAGAAAAAAGCATTGAAAACCAAGAAGGAAATAAAAAACAATGTAAATAATTATAACAAAATGTGTAAAAGCCGGCTCTTTTCATTCTAGTACGCCACGCCCTATTAGTTGTAAGGAACTCGAAGTCAGCGTTAATTGTGTCGTGATGCAACGAGTAGATCCTAGGATCGGTTCCTTGTGGCCTCCTTTTTAAACTCCGTTTTCCGGTAAATATACGCTAGTGGGATGGCCTGATACCATAGCCTCAACGCGAGAGGTGCTTTGGTCTCACTTAATGCGAGATATAGCACTCGCGCTTGTTTAATGTATGGTCTCGTTCATTTATTTCCTTCGTTTTTCTCTTTTTGTTTTCTTTTCCTTTTGCTTTCTATCTTTTTTTTACAGTTTCCATTTTTCTTTTATCTCTTTTTACTTTCTTATTTGGTTTACTGTAGTTTTTTATATTCCTTTTTGTTTACTTTGTATTTTTTTCTGTTTCCTTTTTGGGTTTTATAGGTTTTCCTTGTACATTTGTTGTATGCACCAGGTTTATATTTTGAACTTACATGATTGCAATTTTTTAAACAAATATTGTTATATCTTCCATAAACATTGTACATTATTTGTATACATCAGAAATATTTTATATATACATGTTTATCATTTTCAAAATTCATGATTAAATTTCTGAAACTTATTTTTATCTCTACTTTGTTCGTACACATTCTATTATTTTCTTCTATACATTAGGACATTTTTTATATACACATTCACATTGTATAATACATGAATAACAGTTTAAAAAACTTATATATTTTGATGTCTACTTTTATCCATGCACATTGTTCTTTTTTTAATACATTTTTCATATAATTGGAGGCATCTTTTCTACACAATTAACAGTTTTTAAATGTGTGATTACAATTTTTCCAAACAAAATGCAAACCTAGTTTTTTTATTTATATTTTTTCCATACGCATTGTACAGCTTTTTTGTATGTCTGACTAACATTTTTCAACTTTTTTATATAAAGTGAATTTATAATAGACATACTCAAAATATTTCAAAATATAAGTAATAGTAAAAAATATACAACAAAAAGGAATAAAAGGGAAAAAATAAAGAAAGGAAAAAACATTGGAGTCCTGTGTCCGCGCTGGGCTGGCCCAATCCGACGGCTGCCTTCTGCATGACATCCATCGAGTCAGTGGAGCCCGCGAATGATCTAGACCGAGCTA
This sequence comes from Triticum aestivum, assembly GCF_018294505.1. Taxonomy (NCBI): domain Eukaryota; kingdom Viridiplantae; phylum Streptophyta; class Magnoliopsida; order Poales; family Poaceae; genus Triticum; species Triticum aestivum. The sequence goes on along the minus strand of NC_057809.1, from coordinate 590,522,630 downwards.
ATGACGATGACAGAGCGCGAGCCCCGGCCCTACTAGCTAGTGGCTACTGGAGCTGAAGTAAATATGCCCTAGAGGCAATAATAAAGTTGTTATTTATATTTCCTTATATCACGATAAATTTTTATTATTCATGCAAGAATTGTATTAACCGGAAACTTAGTACATGTTTGAATACACAGACAAATAGAGTGTCACTAGTTTGCTTCTACTTGACTAGCTCGTTGAATCAATGATGGTTATATTTTCTGACCATAGACATGAGTTGTCATTTGATTAACGGGATCACATCATTAGAGAATGATGTGATTGACTTGACCCATCTGTTATCTTAGCACGATGATCGTTGAGTTTGTTGCTATTGCTTTCTTCATAACTATACATGTTCCTATGACTATGAGGTCATGCAACTCCCGAATACCGGAGGAACACTTTGTGTGCTACCAAACGTCACAACGTAACTGGATGATTATAAATGTGCTCTACAGGTGTCTCCGATGGTGTTTGTTGAGTTGGCATGGAGCAAGATTAGGATTTGTCACTCCGATTGTCGGAGAGGTATCTCTGTGCCCTCTCGGTAACGTACATCACTATAAGTCTTTCAAGCAATGTAGCTAATGAGTTAGTTACGGGATGTAGCATTACAGAACGAGTAAAGAGACTTGCCGATAACGAGATTGAATTAGGTATTAAGAAACCGACGATCGAATCACGGGCAAGTAACATACCTATCACAAAGGGAACAATGTATATCGTTATGCGGTTTGACCGATAAAGATCTTCGTAGAATATGTAGGAAACAATATGGGCATCCAGGTTCCTCTATTGGTTATTGACCGGAGACATGTCTCGGTCATGTCTACATATTTCTCGAACCCGTAGGGTCCGCACGCTTAACGTCCGGTGACGATCGGTATTACGAGTTTATGTGTTTTGATGTACCGAAGTTAGTTCGGAGTCCCGGATTTAATCACGGACGTGACGAGGAGTCTCGAAATGGTCGAGACGTAAATATTGATATATTGGAAGCCTATGTTTGGACATCGGAATGGTTCCGGGTGAAATCGGGAGTATACTGGAGCACCGGGAGGTTACCGGAACCCCCCGGAGGTATATGGGCCTTAGTGGAAGAGAGGGGAAAGAAGGAAAGGAGGGGGCGCGCCCTCCAAGCCCAATCCGAATTGGGAGGGGGGTCGGCCCCCCTTTCCTTCCTTCTTCCCTCTCCTTCCTTCTCTCCTAGAACCAACAAAGGGAAGGGGGAATCCTACTCCCGGTGGGAGTAGGACTCCTTGGGGCGCGCCTAGAGAGGCCGGCCCCCTCCATCTCCTCCACTCCTTTATATATGGGGGAGGGGGCACCCCATAGACACACAAGTTAATCATTGATCTTTAGCCGTGTGCGGTGCCCCCCTCCACCATAATCCACCTCGGTAATATCGTAGCGGTGCTTAGGCGAAGCCCTGCTCCGGTAGCAACATCATCACCGTCATCACACCGTCATGCTGACGAAGCTCTCCCTCGAAGCTCTACTGGATCATGAATTCGTGGGACGTCACCGAGCCGAACGTGTGCAAATCGCGGAGGGGTTGTATCTTCGGTACTAGATCGGTCGATCATGAAGACGTACGACTACATCAACCATGATCTTGCGTGTGCATAGGAATTTTTTTGAAAGTATTGTGTTCCCAACAGTGGTATCAGAGCCAGATTTATGCGTAGATATTATATGCATGAGTAGAACACAAAGGAGTTGTGGGCGTGGGTATATACATATGCTTGCCGTCACTAGTTGATTCTTGATTCAGTGGCATTGTTGGATGAAGCGGCCCTGACCGACATTACGCGTACGCTTACGCAAGACTGGTTGTACCGATGTGCTTCGCACATAGGTGGATGGTGGGGGTGTGTTATTCAACTTTAGTTGAATCGGATTCAATGAACAGGGTTCTTTCTGAAGATCAAAAAGCAATTACTATACCGCGTTGTGGTTTTTGATGCATAGGTAAGAACAGTTCTTGCTCAGCCCGTAGCAGCCACGTAAAACTTGCAACAACAAAGTAGAGGACGTCTAACTTGTTTTTGCAGGGCATGTTGTGATGTGATATGGTCAAGACATGATGCTAAATTTTATTGTATGAGATTATCATGTTTTGTAACATAGTTATCGGCAACTGGCAGGAGCCATATGGTTGCCGCTCTATTGTATGAAATGCAATCGCCATGTAATTGCTTTACTTTATCACTAAGCGGTAGCGATAGTCGTAGAAGCAATAGTTGGCGAGACGACAACGATGCTTCGATGGAGATCAAGGTGTCAAGCCGGTGACGATGGTGATCATGACAGTGCTTTGGAGATGGAGATCAAAGGCACAAGATGATGATGGCCATATCATATCACTTATATTGATTGCATGTGATGTTTATCCTTTATGCATCTTATTTTGCTTAGTTCGATGGTAGCATTATAAGATGATCTTTCACTAAATTTGAAGGTATAAGTGTTCTCCCTGAGTATGCACCATTGCTACAGTTCATCGTGCCGAGACACCACCTGATGATCGGGTGTGATAAGCTCTACGTTCACATACAACGGGTGCAAGCCAGTTTTGCACACGCAAAATACTCGGGTTAAACTTGACGAGCCTAGCATATGCAGATATGGCCTCGGAAACACTCGAGACCGAAAGGTCGAGCATGAATCATATAGTAGATATGGTTGTTGGGGAATGTAGTACTTTCAAAAAAAAATCCTACGCACACACAAGATCATGGTGATGCACGGCAACGAGAGGGGAGAGTATCGTCTACATACCCTCGTAGACCTTAAGCGAAAGCGTTATGACAACGCGGTTGATGTAGTCATACGTCTTCACGATCGACCGATCTAGCACCGAAGGTACGACGCCTCCGCAATGTGCACACGTTCAGCTTGGTGACGTCCCGTGAACTCAGGATCCAATAGAGCTTCGAGGGAGAGTTTCGTCAGCATGACGGCGTGATGACGATGATGATGATGCCACCGGAACAGGGCTTCGCCTAAGGACCGCTACGATATAACCGAGGTGGATTATGGTGGAAGGGGGCACCGCACACGGCTAAAAGATCAATGATCAACTTATGTGTCCATGGGGTGCCCCCTCCCCCGTATGTAAAGGAGTGGAGGAGGGGTTAGGGCCGGCCCTCTCTATGGCGCGCCCAAGGGGAGTCCTACTCCCTCCGGGAGTAGGATTCCCCCCTTTCCAAGTAGGAATAGGAGAGGAAGGAAGGAGGAGAGAGGGAGGAAGGAAAGGGGGGCCGGCCCCTCTCCCAATTCGGATTGGGCTTGGGGGCCGCACCTCCCTCTTTTCCCTTCCCTCTCCTCTATTCCACTAAGGCCCAGTAAGGCCCATATACTCCCAGGGGGTTCCGGTAACCTCCCGGTACTTCGGAAAAATGCCCGAACCACTCGGAACCATTCCGATGTCCAAATATAGGCTTCCAATATATCGATCTTTATGTCTCGACCATTCCGAGACTCGTCGTCATGTCCGTGATCAAATCGAGACTCCGAACAACCTTCGGTACATCAAAACACATAAACTCATAATACAGATCGTCACCGAACGTTAAGCGTGCGGACCCTACGGGTTCGAGAACTATGTAGACATGACCGAGACATGTCTCCAGTCAATAACCAATAGAGGAACCTGGATGCTCATATTGGCTCCTACATATTCTACGAAGATCTTTATCGGTCAAATCGCATAACGGTATACGTTGTTCCCTTTGTCATCGGTATGTTACTTGCCCGAGATTCGATCGTCGGTATCTCAATACCTAGTTCAATCTCGTTACTGGCAAGTCTTTTTACTCGTTCCTTAATGCTGCATCCCGTAACTAACTCATTAGCTACATTGCTTGCAAGGCTTATTGTGATGTACATTACCGAGAGGGCCTAGAGATACCTCTCCAACAATAGGAGTGACAAATCCTAATCTTGATCCATGCCAACTCAACAAACACCATTGGAGACACCTGTAGAGCACATTTGTAATCACCCAGTTACGTTGTGACGTTTGGTAGCACACAAAGTGTTCCTATGGTATTCGGGAGTTGCATGATCTCATAGTCATAGGAACATGTATAGTTATGGAGAAAGCAATAGTAACAAACTAAATGATCATCGTGCTAAGCTAACGGATGGGTCAAGTCAATCACATCATTCTCTAATGACGTGATCCCGTTAATTAAATGGCAACTCATGTCTATGGTTAGGAAACATAACCATCATTGATTCAACGAGCTAGTCAAGTAGAGGCAAACTAGTGGCACTCTGTTTGTCTATGTATTCACATGTACTAAGTTTCCGATTAATACAATTATAGCATGAATAATAAACATTTATCGTGATATAAGGAAATATAAATAACAACTTTATTATTGCCTCTAGGGCATATTTCCTTCAGTCTCCCACTTGCACTAGAGTCAATAATCTAGATTACACAGTAATGATTCTAACACCCATGGAGTCTTAGTCCTCATCATGTTTTGCTCGTGAGAGAGGCTTAGTCAACGGGTCTGCAACATTCAGATCCATATGTATCTTGAAAATCTCTATGTCTCCCTCCTTGACTTGATCGCGGATGGAATTGAAGCGTCTATTGATGTGCTTGGTTCTTTTGTGAAATCTGGATTCCTTTGCCAAGGCAATTGCTCCAGTATTGTCACAAAAGATTTTCATTGGACCCGATGCACTAGGTATGACACCTAGATCGGATATGAACTCCTTCATCCAGACTCCTTCATCCAGACTCCTTCATTTGATGCTTCTGAAGCAGCTATGTATTCCGCTTCACACATAGATCCCGCCACGACGCTCTGCTTGGAACTGCACCAACTGACAGCTCCACCATTTAATAAAAACACGTATCCGGTTTGTGACTTAGAGTCATCCGGATCAGTGTCAAAGCTTGCATCGACGTAACCATTTACGACGAGCTCTTTGTCACCTCCATATACGAGAAACATATCCTTAGTCCTTTTCAGGTATTTCAGGATGTTCTTGACCGCTGTCTAGTGATCCACTCCTGGATTACTTTGGTACCTCCCTACTAAACTTATAGCAAGGCACACACCAGGTCTGGTACACAGCATTGCATACATGATAGAGCCTATGGCTGAAGCATAGGGAACACCTTTCATTTTTCTCTCTATCTTCTGCAGTGGTCAGGCATTGAGTCTGACTCAACTTCACACCTTGTAATACATGCAAGAACCCTTTCTTTGCGTGGTCTATTTTGAACTTCTTCAAAACTTTATCAAGGTATGTGCTTTGTGAAAGTCCACTTAAGCGTCTTGATCTATCTCTATAGATCTTGATGCCCAATATATAAGCAGCTTCACCGAGGTCTTTCATTGAAAAATTCTTATTCAAGTATCCTTTTATGCTATTCATAAATTCAGTATCATTTCCTATCAAAAATATGTCATCCACATATAATATCAGAAATGCTACAGAGCTCTCACTCACTTTCTTGTAAATACAGACTTCACCAAAAGTTTGTATAAAACCATATGCTTTGATTACACTATCAAAGTGTATGTTCCAACTCCAAGAGGCTTGCACCTGTCCATAAATGGATCGCTGGAGCTTGCACACTTTTTAGCACCTTTTGGATCGACAAAACCTTTTGGTTGCATCATATACAACTCTTCTTTAAGGTATCCATTAAGGAATGCAGTTTTGACATCCATTTGCCAAATTTCATAATCATAAAATGCGGCAATTGCTAACATGATTCCGACGGACTTAAGCATCGCTACGGGTGAGAAGGTCTCATCGTAGTGAACTCCTTGAACTTGTCGAAAACCTTTCGCAACAAGTCGAGCTTTGTAGATAGTAACATTACCGTCAGCGTCAGTCTTCTTCTTGAAAATCCATTTATTCTCTATGACATGCCGATCATCGGGTAAGTCAACCAAAGTCCATACTTTGTTCTCATACATGGATCCCATATCAGATTTCATGGCCTCAAGCCATTTTGTGGAATCTGGGCTCATCATCGCTTCCCCATAGTTCGTAGGTTCGTCATGGTCAAGTAACATGACTTCCAGAACAGGATTACCGTACCACTCTGGTGCGGATCTTACTCTGGTTGACCTACGAGGCTCGGTAGTAACTTGACCAGAAGTTTCATGATCATCATCATTACCTTCCTCACTTACTAGTGTAGGAATCACTGGAACTGATTTCAGTGATGAACTACTTTCCAATGAGGGAGAAGGTACAATTACCTTGTCAACTTCTACTTTCCTCCCACTCACTTCTTTCAAGAGAAACTCCTTCTCTAGAAAGGATCCATTCTTAGCAACGAAAATCTTGCCTTCGGATCTGTGATAGAAGGTGTACCCAACAGTCTCCTTTGGGTATCCTATGAAGACACATTTCTCCGATTTGGGTTCGAGCTTATCAGGTTGAAGCTTTTTCACATAAGCATCGCAGCCCCAAACTTTAAGAAACGACAACTTGGGTTTCTTGACAAACCACAGTTCATAAGGTGTCGTCTCAACGGATTTAGATGGTGCCCTATTTAACGTGAATGCAGCTGTCTCTAAAGCGTAACCCCAAAACGATAGCAGTAAATCAGTGAGAGACATCATGGATCGCACCATATCTAGTAAAGTACAATTACGATGTTCGGACACGCCATTACGCTGTGGTGTTCCAGGTGGCGTGAGTTGCGAAACTATTCCGCATTGTTAAAAATGAAGTCCAAACTCATAACTCAAATATTCACCTCCACGATCGGATCATAGAAACTTGTTTTTCTTGTTACGATGATTTTCCACTTCTCTCTGAAATTCTTTGAACTTTTCAAATGTTTCAGACTTATGTTTCATTAAGTAGATATACCCATATCTTCTCAAATCATCCGTGAAGGTGAGAAAATAACGATATCCGCCGCAAGCTTCAATGTTCATTGGACCACATACATCAGTATGTATGATTTCCAATAACTCTATTGCTTGCTCCATTGTTCCGAAGAACGGAGTTTTAGTCATCTTGCCCATGAGGCATGGTTCGCAAGTACCAAGTGATTCATAATCAAGTGATTCTAGAAGTACATCAGAATGGAGTTTCTTCATGCGCTTTACACCAATATGACCTAAACGGCAGTGCCACAAATAAGTTGCACTATCATTATCAACTCTGCATCTTTTGGCTTCAACACTATGAATATGTGTATCACTACTATCAAGATTTAGTAAAAATAGACCACTCATCAGGGGTGCATGACCATAAAAGATATTACCCATATAAATAGAACAACCATTATTCTCTGATTTAAATGAATAACCGTCTCGCATCAAACAAGATCCAGATATAATGTTCATGCTCAACGCTAGCTAAACGACAGTGCCACAAATAAGTTGCACTATCATTATCAACTCTGCATCTTTTGGCTTCAACACTATGAATATGTGTATCACTACTATCAAGATTTAGTAAAAATAGACCACTCATCAGGGGTGCATGACCATAAAAGATATTACTCATATAAATAGAACAACCATTATTCTCTGATTTAAATGAATAACCATCTCGCATCAAACAAGAACCAGATATAATGTTCATGCTCAACGCTAGCACCAAATAAAAATTATTTAGGTCTAATACTAATCCTGAAGGTAGATTTAGAGGTAGTGTGCCGACGATGATCACATTGACTTTGGAACCATTTCCCACGCGCATCGTCACCTCGTCCTTAGCCAATCTTCGCTTAATCCATAGCCCCTGTTTCGAGTTGGAAATGTTAGCAACTGAACCAGTATCAAATACCCAGGCACTAATGCGAGCATTAGTAAGGTACACATCAATAACATGTATATCAAATATACCTTTCACTTTGCCATCATTCTTCTCCGCCAAATACTTGGGGCAGTTCCGCTTCCAGTGACCAGTTCCTTTGCAGTAGAAGCACTCAGTCTCAGGCTTAGGTCCAGATTTGGGTTTCTTCACTTGAGCAGCAACTGGCTTGCTGTTCTTCTTGAAGTTCCCCTTCTTCCCTTTACCCTTTTTCTTGAAACTGGTGGTCTTGTTGACCATCAACACTTGATGCTCCTTCTTGATTTCTACCTCTACAGCCTTTAGCATTGCGAAGAGCTCAGGAATCATCTTATCCATCCCTTGCATATTATAGTTCATCACGAAGCTCTTGTAGCTTGGTGGCAGTGATTGAAGAACTCTGTCAATGACACTATTATCAGGAAGATTAACTCCCAGTTGAGTCAAGTGGTTGTGGTACCCAGACATTCTGAGTATGTATTCACTTACAGAAGTACTCTCCTCCATCTTGCAGCTGTAGAACTTATTGGAGACTTCATATCTCTCAATTCGGGCATTTGCTTGAAATATTAACTTCAACTCCTGGAACATCTCATATGCTCCATGACGTTCAAAACGTCACTGAAGTCATGGTTCTAAGCCGTAAAGCATGGCACACTGAACTATCGAGTAGTCATCAGCTTTGCTCTGCCATGTGTTCCTAACATCTGGTGCAGCGGGTTTGTCACCTAGCGGTGCTTCCAGGATGTAATTCTTCTGTGCAGCAATGAGGATAATCCTCAAGTTACGGACCCAGTCCGTGTAATTGCTACCATCATCTTTCAACTTAGCTTTCTCTAGGAACGCATTGAAATTCAACGGAACAACAACACGGACCATCTATCTACAACAACATAGACATGCAAAATACTATCAGGTACTACGTTCATGATAAATTAAAGTTCAATTAATCAAATTACTTAAGAACTCCCACTTAGATAGACATCTCTCTAATCATCTATGTGATCACGTGATCCATATCAACTAAACCATGTCCGATCATCACGTGAGATGGAGTAGTTTTCAATGGTGAACATCACTATGTTGATCATATCTACTATATGATTCACGCTCGACCTTTCGGTCTCCAGTGTTCCGAGGCCATATCTGCATATGCTAGGCTCGTCAGGTTTAACCCGAGTATTCTGCGTGTGCAAAACTGGCTTGCACCCGTTGTATGTGAATGTAGAGCTTATCACACCCGATCATCACGTGGTGTCTCGGCACGACAAACTGTAGCAATGGTGCATACTCAGGGAGAACACTTATACCTTGAAATTTAGTGAGAGATCATCTTATAATGCTACCGCTAAACTAAGCAAAATAAGATGCATAAAGGATAGATATCACATGCAATCAATATAAGAGATATGATATGGCCATCATTATCTTATGCCTTTGATGTCCATATCCAAAGCACCATCATGATCACCATCGTCACCCGCTTGGACACCTAGATATCCATCGAAGCATCATTGTCGTCTCGCCAACTATTCCCTCTACGACTATTGCTACCGCTTAGTGATGAAGTAAAGCAATTACATGGCGATTGCATTTCATACAATAAAGCGACAACCATATGGCTCCTGCCAGTTGCTGATAAATGTGTTTACAAAACATGATCATCTCATACAATACAATTTAGCATCATGTCTTGACCATATCACATCACAACATGCCCTGCAAAAACAAGTTAGACGTCCTCTACTTTGTTGTTGCAAGTTTTACGTGGCTGCTACGGGTTGAGCAAGAACCGTTCTTACCTACGCATCAAAAACCACAACGCAGTATAGTGATTGCTTTTTGATCTTCAGAAAGAACCCTATTCATTGAATCTGATTCAACTAAAGCTGGAGAAATAGACACCCACCATCCACCTATGTGCGAAGCACGTCGGTGGAACCAGTCTCGCGTAAGCGTACGCGTAATGTCGGTCTGGGCCGCTTCATCCAACAATGCCGCTGAATCAACAATCACTAGTGATGGCAAGCAATATGTATATACCCACGCCCACAACTCCTTTGTGTTCTACTCGTGCATATAACATCTACGCATAAACCTGGCTCGGATGCCACTGTTGGGGAACGTAGTAATTTCAAAAAAAATCCTACGCACACACAAGATCATGGTGATACACATCAACAAGAGGGGAGAGTATCGTCTACGTACCCTCGTAGATCGTAAGCGGAAGCGTTATGACAACGCGGTTGATGTAGTCGTACGTCTTTATGATTGACCAATCTAGCACCGAAGGTACGGCAGCTCCGCGATCTGCACACGTTCAGCTCGGTAACGTCCCGCGAACTCATGATTCAGTAGAGATTTGAGGGAGAGTTTCGTCAACACGACGGCGTGATGACGGTGATGATGATGCTACCGGAGCAGGCCTTCGCCTAAGCACAGCTACGATATAACCGAGGTGGATTATGGTGGAAGGGGGCACCGCGCATGGCTAAAAGATCAATGATCAACTTGTGTGTCCATGGGGTGCCCCCTCCCCCGTATATGAAGGAGTGGAGGAGCGGGAGAGCCGTCCCTCTCTATGGCACGCCCTAGGGAGTCCTACTCCCTCCGGGAGTAGGATTCCCCCCTTTCCAAGTAGGAGTAGGAGAGGAAGGAAGGAGGAGAGAGGGAGGAAGGAAAGGGCGACCGGCCCCCCTCCCAATTCGGATTGGGCTTGGGGCGCCACTCCATCTTTTCCCTTCCCTCTCCTCTATTCCACTAAGGCCCAATAAGGCCCATATACACCCCGGGGGGTTCCGGTAACCTCCCGGTACTCTGAAAAAAATGCCCGAAACACTCGGAACCATTCCGATGTCCAAATATAGGCTTCCAATATATCGATCTTTATGTCTTGACCATTCCGAGACTCCTCGTCACGTCCGTGATCAAATCCGGGACTCCGAACTACCTTCGGTACATCAAAACACATAATCTTATAATACCGATCGTCACCGAACGTTAAGCATGCGGACGCTACGGGTTCGAGAACTATGTAGACATGACCGAGACATGTCTCCGGTCAATAACCAATAGCGGAACCTGGATGCTCATATTGGCTCCTACATATTATTCAAAGATCTTTATCGGTCAAACCGCATAACGGTATACGTTGTTCCCTTTGTCATCGGTATGTTACTTGCCAAAGATTCGATCCTCGTCATCTCAATACCTAGTTCAATCTCATTACCGGCAAGTCTCATTACTCATTCTGTAATGCTACATCCGGTAACTAACTCATTAGCTACACTGCTTTCAAGGCTTATTGTGATGTACATTACCGAGAGGGCCCAGAGATACCTCTCCGACAATCGGAGTGACAAATCCTAATCTTGATCCATGCCAACTCAACAAACACCATCGGAGACACCTGTAGAGCACCTTTATAATCAGCCAGTTACGTTGTGACATTTGGTAGCACACAAAGTGTTCCTCCGGTATTCGGGAGTTGCATGATCTCATAGTCATAGGAACATGTAGTTATGGAGAAAGAAATAGCAACAAACTAAACGATCATCGTGCTAAGTTAACAGATGGGTCAAGTCAATCACATTGTTCTCTAATGATGTGATCCCGTTAATCAAATAATAACTCATGTCTATGGTTAGGAAACATAACCATCATTGATGCAACGAGCTAGTCAAGTAGAGGCAAACTAGTGACACTCTGCTTGTCTATGTATTCACACATGTACTAAGTTTTCGGTTAATACAATTCTAGCATGAATAATAAATATTTATCATGATATAAGGAAATATAAATGACAACTTTATTATTGCCTATAGGCATATTTCCTTCAATCATCAACATAGTGATGTTCACCATTGAAAACTACTCCATCTCACGTGATGATCGAACATGGTTTAGTTGATATGGATCACGTGATCACTTAGATGATCGAAAGTGGGAGTTCTTAAGTAATTTGATTAATTGATATTTAATTTATCATGAACTTAGTACCTGAAAGTATTTTGCACTTCTATGTTGTTGTAGATAGATGGCCGGTGCTGTTGTTCCGTTGAATTTTAATGCGTTCCTAGAGAAAGTTAAGTTGAAAGATGATGGTAGCAACTACAAGGACTGGGTCCGTAACTTGAGGATTATCCTCATTGCTGCACAGAAGAATTACGTCCTGCAAGCACGCTAGGTGAAAAACCCGTTGTAGGAGCAACACCAGATGTTATGAACACCTGGAAGAGCAAACTGATGACTACTCGATAGTTCAGTGTGCCATGCTTTACGGCTTAGAACCGGGACTTCAACGATGTTCTGAACGTCATGGAGCATATGAGATGTTCCAGGAGTTGAAGTTAATATTTCAAGCAAATGCCCGGTTTGAGAGATATGAAGTCTCCAATAAGTTCTACAGCTGCAAGATGGAGGAGAATAGTTCTGTCAGTGAACATATACTCAGAATGTTGATACATCTCCAACGTATCTATAATTTTTTATTGTTCCATGCTATATTATATTCTATTTTGGACATTATTGGGTTTTATTATACACTTTTATATTATTTTTGGGACTAACCTATTAACCGGAGGCCCAGCCCAGAATTGTTGTTTTTTGCCTACTTCAGAGTTTTGCAGAAAAAGAATATCAAATGGAGTCCAAACGGAATGAAACCTTCGGGAACGTGATTTTCGGAACGAACATGATCCAGAGGACTTGGACCCTACGTCAAGAAAGTAACCAGGAAGGCATGAGGTAGGGGGCGCGCCTACCCTCCCCCCCAGACGCGGCCTCCACCCTTGTGTGGCCCATGTTGCTCCACCGACATACTTATTCCTCCTATATATACCTATGTACCCCAAACTACCAGATACGGAGCCAAAACCCTAATTCCACCGCCGCAACCTTCTGTACCCATGAGATCCCATCTTGGGGCCTTTCCCGGAGCTCCGCCGGAGGGGGCATCGATCACGAAGGGCTTCTACATCAACAGCATAGCCTCTCCGATGATGTGTGAGTAGTTTACTTCAGACCTTCGGGTCCATAGTTATTAGCTAGATGGCTTCTTCTCTCTTTTTGGATCTCAATACAATGTTCTCCCCCTCTCTTGTGGAGATCTATTCGATGTAATCTTCTTTTGTGGTGTGTTTGTTGAGACCGATGAATTGTGGGTTTATGATCAAGTTTATCTATGAACAATATTTGAATCTTCTCTGAATTATTTTATGTATGATTGGTTATCTTTGCAAGTCTCTTCGATTTATCAGTGTGGTTTGGCCTACTAGATTGATCTTTCTTGCAATGGAAGAAGTGCTTAGCTTTGGGTTCAATCTTGCGGTGTCCTTTCTCAGTGACAGTAGGGGCAGCAAGGCACGTATTGTATTGTTGCCCTCGAGGATAACAAGATGGGGTTTATATCATATTGCATGAGTTTATCCCTCTACATCATGTCATCTTGCTTAAAGCGTTACTCTGTTCCTTTGAACTTAATACTCTAGATGCATGCTGGATAGCGGTCGATGTGTGGAGTAATAGTAGTAGATGCAGGCAGGAGTCGGTCTACTTGTCTCGGACGTGATGCCTATATACATGATCATACCTAGATATTCGCATAACTATGCTCAATTCTGTCAATTGCTCAACAGTAATTTGTTTACCCACCGTAATACTTATGCTCTCGAGAGAAGCCACTAGTGAAACCTATGGCCCTCGGGTCTATTTTCCATCATATTAATCTACAGGCTATTTCTTTTGCCGTTTTTATTTTGCTTTATTTACTTTGCATCTTTATCATAAAAATACAAAAAATATTATCTTATCATATCTATCATATCTCCCTTTCGTAAGTGACCGTGAAGGGATTGACAACCCCTTTATTGCGTTGGTTGCGAGGATTTTATTTGTTTGTGTAGGTGTGAGGGACTCGTGCGTTGCCTCCTACTTGATTCATACCTTGGTTCTCAAAAACGGAGGGAAATACTTATGCTACTTTGCTGCATCACCCTTTCCTCTTCAAGGGAAAACCAACGCAGTGCTCAAGAGGTAGCAAAAAGGATTTCTGGCGCCGTTGCCGGGGAGTCTACGCAAAAGTCAACATACCAAGTACCCATCACAAACCCTTATCTCCCGCATTACATTATTTGCCATTTGCCTCTCGTTTTCCTCTCCCCCACTTCACCCTTGCTGTTTTATTTGCCCTCTCTCTCCGTCCTCCTTCTCTTTCCCTATTTGCCTCTTTTTGCCCGTTTCTTGTTTGCTTGTGTGTTGGATTGCTTGTCTGTCATGATGGCTCAAGATAATGCCAAATTGTGTGACTTAACTAATAACAACAACAATGATTTTATTAGCACTACGATTGCTCCTCTTACCGATGCTGAATCTTGCTGCTTTGCTGAATCTTGTCATGAAAGATCCGTTTTCCGGCCTTCCTAGTGAAGATGCCGCTACCCAGCTAAACAACTTTGTTGATTTGTGTGATATGAAAAAGAAGAAAGATGTGGATGATATTGTTAAATTGAAGCTATTCCCGTTTTTGCTTAGAGATCGTGCTAAAGCTTGGTTTTCGGCTTTGCCTAAAAATAGTATTGATTCATGGAATAAGTGCAAAGATGATTTTATCTCTAAGTATTTTCCTCCCGCTAAGATCATCTCTCTTAGAAACGATATTATGAATTTTAAGCAACTTGATCATGAACATGTTGCACAATCTTGGGAGAGGATGAAATTAATGATACGTAATTGCCCTACACATGGTTTGGATCTTTGGATGATTATACAAAACTTTTATGCCGGATTGAATTTTGCTTCTTGAAATCTTTTAGATTCGGCCGCGGGAGGCACTTTTATGGAAATCACTTTAGGAGAAGCTACTAAACTCCTAGATAATATTATGGTTAATCATTCTCAATGGCACACTGAAAGAACTACTAATAAAAAAGTGCATGCAATTGAAGAGATTAATGTTTTGAGTGGAAAGATGAATGAACTTATGAAATTGTGTAACGCCCCGAGACCGATGTGCCAGGTGTCTTCCAGTTATTCGCCGTCGTTGCCATGTCTTTTGCTTGCGTGTTGCATATTACCATGTCATCATGTGCATTGCATCATCATGTTTTCAAAACTTGCATCCGTCCGGGTTCCCCTAGTTCCATCCGTTGTCCGTTCTGAGCCCAGACACACTTGCACGCGCCCGCGGCACGTCCGAAATATTATTTTATAAGTGGCCGGAAAATGTTCTCGGAATGGGATGAGAGTTGACGTGTGGTCTTATTATAGTGTAGATAGACCGCCTGTCAAGTTTCATCACATTCGGAGTTCGTCTGATAGCCCAACCGTTAAACTATAGCGGCATTATAGCTGGTCTAACGTCGGACATTTCGGTCTCCGAAAACAATCGCCGGGTCTCTCTCCCCCCTCTTCTCTCAGTCCAAACCGCTCTCCACCGTCCTCCTAGGCCCATGCCTACCCCTCTCTCGGTTATGCCCGCGGCCCTCCTCGCGCGCGCACCCGAAAGCTGTCCCGGACCCGACCCGGACTGTCGCTACCGTTGTGTCCGGATCATCCCCAAACATCTACAAAACGTCTCCGCTTCCTTATTAGGACTTCCTAACCTATATTTTTCTCAGCCGTCTGATTTAGATCGAAGGGCTTCCATTAGTCTGCTTATAGACCCACTCAGTTTATATAACCAGAACAAACCCTATTTTCTAGGGATCCTCCCTGTCCAATCCCCGCCACCAGCATCTCCCACCTCGGGATCCATCTCCACCCAATCCCACCACCGCCTCCATTTCCGTGCCCGACCTACCTCCTCTCCACCTGCTCGATCCAATCCATCGATCCTGCCGATTTCCCCATCCAACCACCTGCCCGAGCTCCTCCCGTTTGCTCTCACCTCCTGGCGTCGTCGCT
This sequence comes from Triticum aestivum, assembly GCF_018294505.1. Lineage (NCBI taxonomy): Eukaryota > Viridiplantae > Streptophyta > Magnoliopsida > Poales > Poaceae > Triticum > Triticum aestivum. The sequence goes on along the minus strand of NC_057809.1, from coordinate 590,506,907 downwards.
GCCGATGCTCCCGGCCACCTGGACCGCGTCCCATCTTCCCCATTGGCCAGGACCGGCCTCGACCCTCTCTCTCTTTCTCTCTTCGTTCTCCTCCTCCCGTCATTCCTCTCTCTCAATCTGAAGCTCTCTTTTGAACAGGGGACGCCCGTCGCCTCCTCCAGCTCCGTTGGCCGCGCCACCCCGCCGAAGAACGCCGCCACGCATCCGGATCCACCTCGTCTCCTCATCCGACGCAACTCCTGCCTCCACTACGTCTTCACCAGGCGCCCGAGGCCTGCCTCTTCTCCCCTTGATCCCAAGTGGCTCGTGAAGCGTCCGAGGCCCTCATCGCCCGACAACCGGCGCCGCTGCGTCGACCACCACCAAGAACAGCGCCTCGACGAGATTTCTGCCTCCTCCTCGCGCGCCAAGTTCGTCGTTCCCTGCCTCGCCATTGCCTCTGCTCGTCCAAGGGAGACGAACGCCAGCACTGCTCGTGGTCGTGTTGACCGTGATTTCTGCATGCGTGGGCTGCGCCCCTCCCTTCGTCAGATCCAGCCAGCAGCGCCGTGCATGAGGCCCAGCGCGCGAGCCGCTGCTCCACCGGCCAGGCCCAAGGCCCAGCGCGCCAGCCCCCCTTATTCACCATCAAACTGGGCCATGGCCCATGGTGAGCAGCGCCCAACCCCCTCTCCTATGCGTGTTGGGCCAGCCAGATTCAGCCCAGTGCATGTTTTTTTCCGTCTGGCGAATTTCTCTTTCATTCCAGAGACAACAGTTTTGCAGAAAACCCCCTAGACAACATGCATATAATAACTCACAATTGGTGCCTCAGATTAAAATGAATTATATATGAAAAATGCTTAGATTTATGTGTAGGTTGATTATATCCAACTTTCAATCATGTTTAAAATATTTAAAATGTTGTTTGTTTAAATTTGCTCATATGCCATGCTAAAATGATTTAATTCATAACTAAATAACCGTAACTCAGAATTTAATAAACTTTATATGTAAATGGGGTAGAAAAATGCCTAGTTTAACATGGTGGCATCACTTTGCATGTTTAACAACTCTAAAATTGTGTTTATGGCAGATCAGGACCAAACCTAATATATGCATATGGGGATTTACCGGAATTGTTGTTCGTTGATTCCGGCCTCATTTAAACTTGACTAGATAGGTAGTTTTACTTTGCTTCACCCTCTTGCCATGTTTAACAACATTTAATATTGTTGGGTACATAAACAAGATCGAACTAAATAAGTCACGTGGTGTTTCGTTAATATGCAATGGAGTTGCATATTGAGCTCCACTTAACTTGTAGTGTTGTTTGTGCATTTTGCCATGCCATGCTTCTTTAAACCGGACATGCATCATACTTGGTTGTGCATCATGCTATGTTGATGTGGTGGTTGTTTACTATGTTGTGTGTTTCTTTCCGGTGTTGCTTCTTCGGGTTGGTTCCGGTAACGTCGCGTTTGTGAGGAACCGTTCGGATTCACACCGGAGTGTTCCTCCACACCGTCTACGGTATCAACCATACTCTTCGGACAACAAAGTCCTTAGTAAAGAGACGAGGCTCTGATACCAATTGAAAGGATCGATATGGTTGACTAGAGGGGGGGTGAATAGGCAACTAACAATTTTTTACTTTTCTTTACCAAATTAAACTTTGCATCTAAGTAGGTTGTCTAGATGTGCAACTAGGTGAGCAACCTATATGATGCAACAAAAACGAACATACAAGCAAGCAAGAGAAGTAACACTAATAAGCTTGCACAAGTAAAGGTAAGAGATAACCAAGAGTGGACCCGGTGAAGACGAGGATGTGTTACCGAAGTTCCTTCCTTTTGAAGGGAAGTACGTCTCCGTTAGAGCAATGTGGAGGCACAATGCTCCCCAAGAAGCCACTAGGGCCACCGTATTCTCCTCACGCTCTCACACAATGTGAGATGCCGTGATTCCACTATTGGTGCCCTTGGAGGCGGCAACCGGACCTTTACAAACAAGGTTGGGGCAATCTCCACAACTTAGTCGGAGGCTCCCAACAACACCACGAAGCTTCACCACAAAGGACTATGGCTCCGTGGTGACCTCAACCGTCTAGGGTGCTCAAACACCCAAGAGTAACAAGATCCGCTAGGGATAGGTGGGGGAATCAAATATCTCTTGGTGGAAGTGTAGATCGGGGCCTTCTCAACTACTCCCGAGCAAATCAACAAGTTTGGCTGGCTAGCGAGAGAGATCGGGCGAAAATAGAGCTTGGAGCATTAATGTAGCTTTTGGGGGAAGAGGTAAGTCAACGAAGAAGAAGGGGACCCCCTTTTATAGTGCGGGTAACAATCCAACAGTTACCCCACTAAACAGCCCCGCAGAGGGCGGTACTACCACAGTGGGCAGCGGTACTACCGCTGGACCCAGCGGTACTACCGCCCAGTCAGAGAGGGCTAGAAGGAGAGGAGGGACAGGCTCGGCGCGGTACTGCCACGGTGATAGGGCGGCACTACCGCTCACGGGCGGTACTACTGCACCTACTATCGTTGGAGGTGCCGCTCAACCCGACACGAGAAGAGCCCCCCCCCCCCCCCGAGTCGAGGCGGTAGTGGCCCGGTATCGCAGTGGTACTTCCGCTGAGGACACACAAGCGGTACTACTGCTGGGCACCGCGGTACTACCGTTGGGGCTAAAGATAGCCCAAACAGTAGGGAAAAAGACCTCCAACGACGCGGGAAGGCCCAGAGGGTATGAAACGAAAGTGTATGTGATGATTCCACCCTAGCCATACCAAAGCGGATCCCCTCTTGATAGTATAGTGACTCCTACGAAACTAGTCCACCAACAAGAAACGAAAGAGCTACACCATCTTGAAAAACACTCTGAGGGGAAAGAAATCGTCTCGAGCCAAAGGATGAATCTCTGAAATGCTCAACGCACAAGGTTAGTCCACAAATATGTTGTCATCAATCACCAAAACTACATCGAGAGATATATGCCTTAACAACATCTACCTTCGGGATTAGTTTTAGACCAAAATAATTGTTATTTGGTGCGAGATTTGAGCATGAACATTATATCTGGATCTTGTTTGATGCGAGACATTATTCATTTAAATCAGAGAATAATGGTTGTTCTATTTATATGAGTAATATCTTTTATGGTCATGCATTCCTGATGAGTGGTCTATTTTCACTAAATCTTGATAGTAGTGATACACATGTTCATAGTATTGAAGCCAAAAGATGCAGAGTTGATAATGATAGTGCAACATATTTGTGGCACTGCCGTTTAGGTCATATTGGTGTAAAGCGCATGAAGAAACTCCATTCTGATGGACTTCTGGAATCACTTGGTACTTGCAAACCATGCCTCATGGGCAAGATGACTAAAACTCCGTTCTCCGGAACAATGGAGCAAGCAATAGAGTTATTGGAAATCATACATACTGATGTATGTGGTCCAATGAACATTGAAGCTCGCGGCGGATATTGTTATTTTCTCACCTTCACAGATGATTTGAGCAGATATGGGTATATCTACTTGATGAAACATAAGTCTGAAACATTTGAAAAGTTCAAAGAATTTCAAAGTGAAGTGGAAAATCATCATAACAAGAAAATCAAGTTTTTACGATCTGATCATGGAGGTGAATATTTGAGTTATGAGTTTGGACTTCATTTGAAACAATGCGGAATAGTTTTGCAACTCACGCCACCTGGAACACCACAGTGTAATGGGGTGTCCGAACGTCGTAATCGTACTTTACTAGATATGGTGCGATCTATGATGTCTCTCACTGATTTACCGCTATCATTTTGGGGTTATGCTTTAGATACGACTGCATTCACATTTAATAGGGCACCATCTAAATCCGTCGAGATGACACCTTATGAATTGTGGTTTGGCAAGAAACCCAAGTTGTCGTTTCTTAAAGTTTGGGGCTGCGATGCTTATGTGAAAAAGCTTCAACCTGATAAGCTCGAACCGAAATCGGAGAAATGTGTCTTCATAGGATACCCAAAGGAGACTATTGGGTACACCTTCTATCACAGATCCGAAGGCAAGATATTCGTTGCTAAGAATGGATCCTTTCTAGAGAAGAAGTTTCTTACGAAAGAAGTGAGTGGGAGGAAAGTAAAACTTGACGAGGTAATTGTACCTTCTCCCTTATTGGAAAGTAGTTCATCACTGAAATCAGTTCCAGTTATTCCTACACTAGTAAGTTAGGAAGCTAATGATGATGATCATGAAACTTCTGATCAAGTTACTACCAAACCTCGTAGGTCAACCAAAGTAAGATCCGCACCAGAGTGGTACGGTAATCCTGTTCTGGAAGTCATGTTATTTGACCATGACGAACCTATGAACTATGTGAAGGAAATATGCCCTAGAGGCAATAATAAAGTTATTATTTATTTTTCTTATTTCATGATAAATGTTTATTATTCATGCTAGAATTGTATTAACCAGAAACATAATACATGTGTGAATACATATACAAACATAGTGTCACTAGTATGCCTCTACTTGACTAGCTCATTGATAAAAGATGGTTAAGTTTCCTAACCATAGACATGAGTTGTTATTTGATCAATGGGAACATCATTAGGAGAATGATGTGATTGACTTGACCCATTCCGTTAGCTTAGCACTTGATCGTTTAGTATGTTGCTATTGCTTTCTTCAGGACTTATACATGTTCCCATGACTATGAGATTATGCAACTCCTGTTTACCGGAGAACACTTTGTGTGCTACCAAATGTCACAACGTAACTGGGTGATTATAAAGGTGCTCTACAGGTGTCTCCAAAGGTACTTGTTGGGTTGGCGTATTTTGAGATTAGGATTTGTCACTCCGATTGGCGAAGCGGTATCTCTGGCCCCTCTCGGTAATACACATCACTATAAGCCTTGCAAGCATGATAACTAATGAGTTAGTTACGGGGTGATGTATTACGGAACGAGTAAAGAGACTTGCCAGTAACGAGATTGAACTAGGTATTGGATACCGACGATCGAATCTCGGGTAAGTAACATACTGATGACAAAGAGAACAACATATAGTGTTGTGCAGTTTGACTGATAAAGATCTTTGTAGAATATGTAGGAACCAATATGAGCATCCAGGTTTCGCTATTGGTTATTGACCGGAGACGTGTCTCGGTCATGTCTACATAGTTCTCGAACCCGTAGGGTCCGCATGCTTAAAGTTCTGTGACGATCGGTTTTATGAGTTTATATGTTTTGATGTACCAAAGGTAGTTTGGAGTCCCGGATGTGATCACGGACATGACGAGGAGTCTCGAAATGGCCGAGACATAAATATTGATATATTGGAAACCTACATTTGGACATCAGAATAGTTTCGGGTGAAATCGGGATTTTATCGGAGTACCGGAGGGGTTACCGAAACCCCCGGGGGACTAATGGGCCTTGTTGGGCCATAAGGGAAAGAGAGAGGGGCCGGCCTAGGGCAGGCAGCGCGCCTCCTTCCCCCTGTCCGAATTGGACTAGGAGAAGGGGGGCGGCGCCCCCCTTTCCTTCTCTTTCTCTCCCTGCCTTTCCCCCTCCTAGTAGGAGTAGGAAAGGGAGGAATCCTACTCCTACTAGGAGGAGGATTCCTCCTCCTAGGCGCGCCAACAAGGGACGGCCAGCCTCCCCCTTGCTCCTTTATATATAGGGGCATGGGGGCACCTCTAGACACAAGTTGATCGCAAAGATCTCTCCCAGCCGTGTGCGGTGCCCCCCTCCACCAAAATCCACCTCGGTCATACTATAGCGGTGTTTAGGCGAAGCCCTACTGCGGTAGCTTCATCAACATCGTCACCACTCTGTCGTGCTGACGAAACTCTTCCCCGAGCTCTACTGGATCGTGAGTTCATGGGACGTCACCGAGCTGAACGTGTGCTGAACGCGGAGGTGCCGTACGTTCGGTACTGAGGATCGGTCGATCATGAAGACGTACGACTACATCAACTGCGTTGTCATAACGCTTCCGCTTAACGGTCTATGAGGGTACGTGGACGACACTCTCCCCTCTCATTGCTATGCATCACCATGATCTTGCGTGTGCGTAGGAATTTTTTTGAAATTACTACGTTCCCCAACAGTGGCATCTGAGCCTGGTTTTTATGCATTGATGTTATATGCATGAGTAGAATACAAGTGAGTTGTGGGCGATACAAGTCATACTGCTTACCAGCATGTCATACTTTGATTCGACGGTATTGTTGGATGAAGCAGCCCAGACCGACATTACGCGTACGCTTACGCGAGACTGGTTCTACTGACGTGCTTTGCACACAGGTGGCTGGCAGGTGTCAGTTTGTCCAACTTTAGTTGAACCGAGTGTGGCTACGCCCGGTCCTTGAGAAGGTTAAAACGGCACTAACTTGACGAACTATCGTTGTGGTTTTGATGCGTAGGTAAGAACGGTTCTTGCTCAGCCCGTAGCAGCCACGTAAAACTTGCAACAACAAAGTAGAGGACGTCTAACTTGTTTTTGCAGGGCATGTTGTGATGTGATATGGTCAAGACGTGATGAGATATAAGTTGTTGTATGAGATGATCATGTTTTGTTGAAGTTATCGGCAACTGGTAAAATCCTTATGGTTGTCTCTCTATTGCATAAGATGCAAGCGCCAAATAATTGCTTTACTTTATCGCTATGCGATAGCAATAGTTGCAAGAGCAATAGTCGGTGAGACGACCATGTGATGACACATTGATTTAGATCAAGATGATGGAGATCATGGTGTCATGCCGATAACAATAGTGATCATGATGGTACTTTGGAGATGGAGATCAAAGGCGCAAGATGATCATGGCCATATCATGTCACATATATTGATTGCATGTGATGTTTATCTTTTATGCATCTTATTTTGCTTTGAATTGACGGTAGCATTATAAGATGATCTCTCACTAAATTTCAAGATAAAAGTGTTCTCCCTGAGTATGCACCGTTGCCAAAGTTCGTCGTGCCCAGACACCACATGATGGTCGGGTGTGATAATCTCTACGTCCATCTACAATGGGTGCAAGCCAGTTTTGCACACGCAGAATACTCAGGTTAAACTTGACGAGCCTAGCATATGCAGATATGGCCTCGGAACACTGAGACCGAAAGCTCGAGCGTGAATCATATAGTAGATATGATCAACATAGTGATGTTCACCATTGAAAACTACTCCATTTCACGTGATGATCGGTTATGGTTTAGTTGATTTGGATCACGTGATCACTTAGATGATTAGAGAGACGTCTATCTAAGTGGGAGTTCTTAAGTAATATGATTAATTGAACTTTAATTTATCATGAACTTAGTCCTGGTAGAATTAGCATATCTATGTTGTAGATCAATAGCTCGAGTTTAGCTCCCCTGTTTTATTTTTGATATCTTCCTAGAGAAAACTAAGTTGAAAGATGTTAGTAGCAATGATGCGGATTGGATCCGTGATCTGAGGACTATCCTCATTGCTGCACAGAAGAATTATGTCCTTGATGCACCGCTAGGTGACAGACCGCTTGCAGGAGCAAATGTAGACGTTATGAACGTTTGGCAAGCTCAATATGATGACTACTTGATAGTTTAGTGCACCATGCTTAACAGCTTAGAATCGAGACTTCAAAGACGTTTTGAACATCATGGATCATATGACATGTTCCAGGAGTTGAAGTTAATATTTCAAGAAAATACCCGAGTTGAGAGATATGAAGTCTCCAACAAGTTCTATAGCTAAAAGATGGAGGAGAATAGCTCAAGCAGTGAGCATGTGCTCAGATTGTCTGGGTACTACAATCGCTTGAATCAAGTGGGAGTTAATCTTCCAGATAAAATAGTGATTGACAGAATTCTCTAGTCACCATCACCAAGTTAGAACTTCGTGATGAACTATAGTATGCAAGGGATGACGTAAATGATTCCCGAGCTTTTCATGATGATGAAATCGATGAAGGTAGAAATCAAGAAAGAGCATCAAGTGTTGATGATTAACAAGACCACCAGTTTCAAGAAAAGGGCAAAGGGAAAGAAAGGGAACTTCAAGAAGAACAGCAAGCAAGTTGCTGCTCAATTGAAGAAGCCCAAGTCTAGACCTAAGCCTGAGACTAAGTGCTTCTACTGCAAAGGGACTGGTCACTAGAAGCAGAACTGCCCCAAGTATTTGGCGGATAAGAAGGATGGCAAAGTGAACAAAGGTATATTTGATATACATGTTATTGATGTGTACTTTACTAGTGTTTATAGCAACCCCTCAGTATTTGATACTAGTTCAGTTGCTGAGATTAGTAACTCGAAACGGGAGTTGCAGAATGAACAGAGACTAGTTAAGGATGAAGTGACGATGTGTGTTGGAAGTGGTTCCAAGATTGATATGATCATCATCGCACACTTCCTATACTTTCGGGATTAGTGTTGAACCTAAATAAATGTTATTTGGTGTTTGCGTTAAGCATGAATATGATTTGATCATGTTTATTGCAATACGGTCATTCATTTAAAGTCAAAGAATAATTGTTGTTCTGTTTACATGAATAAAACCTTCAATGGTCATACACCCAAGGTGAATGGTTTATTGATTCTCGATCATAGTGATACGCATATTCATAATATTGAAGCCAAAAGATGCAAAGTTAATAATGATAGTGCAACTTATTTGTGGCACTACCGTTTAGGTCATATTGGTGTAAAGCGCATGAAGAAAATCCATGCTGATGGGCTTTTGGAATCACTTGATTATGAATCAGTTGATGCTTTCGAACCATGCCTCATGGGCAAAGATGACTAAGACTCCGTTCTCCAGAACAATGGAGCGAGCAACTGACTTATTGGAGATAATACATACTGATGTATGAGGTCCGATGAGTGTTGAGGCTCGCGGCGGGTATCGTTATTTTCTGACCTTGGCAGATGATTTGAGCAGATATGGGTATATCTACTTGAAGAAACATAAGTCTGAAACATTTGAAAAGTTCAAAGAATTTCAGAGTGAAGTGGAAAATCATCGTAACAAGAAAATAAAGTTTCTACGATCTGATCGCAGAGGCAAATATTTGAGTTACGAGTTTGGTCTTCAATTAAAACAATGTGGAATAGTTTCACAAACTCATGCCACCTGGAACACCACAGCGTAATGGTGTGTCCGAACATCATAACCGTACTTTATTTGATATAGTGCAATCTATGATGTCTCTTACCGATTTACCACTATCGTTTTTGGGGTTATGCATTAGAGACAACTGCATTCACATTAAAAAAGGGCACCATCTAAATCCGTTGAGACGACACCGTATGAACTGTGGTTTAGCAAGAAACCTAAGCTGTCATTTCTTAAAGTTTGGGGTTGCGATGCTTATGTGAAAAAGTTTCATCTTAATAAGCTCAAACCCAAGTCGGAGAAGTGCATCTTCATAGGATACCCAAAAGTAATTGTTGGGTACACCTTCTATCACATATCTGAAGGCAAGATATTTATTGCTAAGAGTGGATCCTTTCTAGAGAAGGAGTTTCTCTCGAAAGAAGTGAGTGGGAGGAAAGTAGAACTTGATGAGGTAACTGTACCTGCTCCCTTATTGGAAAGTAGTTCATCACAGAAATCTGTTCCTGTGATTCCTACACCAATTAGTGAGGAAGCTAATGATGATGATCATGTAACTTCAGATCAAGTTACTACGAACCTCGTAGGTCAACTAGAGTGAGATCCGCACCAGAGTGGTACGGTAATCCTGTTTTGGATGTCATGTTACTTGACCATGACGAACCTACGAACTATGAGGAAGCGATGATGAGCCCAGATTCCGCGAAATGGCTTGAGGCCATGAAATCTGAGATGGGATCCATGTATGAGAACAAAGTATGGACTTTGATTGACTTGCCCGATGATCGGTGAGTCATTAAGAATAAATGGATCTTCAAGAGGAAGGCGGATGCTGATAGTAGTGTTACTATCTACAAAGCTAGACTTGTCGAAAAAGGTTTTGACAAAGTTCAAGGTGTTGACTACGATGAGATTTTCTCACTCGTAGCGATGCTTAAGTCCGTCCGAATCATGTTAGCAAATTGCCACATTTTATGAAATCTGGCAAATGGATGTCAAAACTACATTCCTTAATGGATCTCTTAAAGAAGAGTTGTATATGATGCAAACAGAAGGTTTTGTCAATCCTAAAGGTGTTAACAAAATGTGCAAACTCCAGCGATCCATCTATGGACTGGTGTAAGCATCTCGGAGTTGGAATATACACTTTGATAAGTTGATCAAAGCATATAGTTCTATACAAACTTGGGTGAAGCCTGTATTTACAAGAAAGTGAGTGGGAGCACTACAGCATTTCTGATAAGTATATGTGAATGACATATTGTTGATCGGAAATAATGCAGAATTATTCTGGAAAACATAAAGGAGTATTTGAAAGGAGTTTTTCAAATAACGACCTCAGTGAAGCTATTGCAGGTTGGTGCACCTATTGCAGGTTAGTGCACCATGCTTAATGTCCTTGATGAACGTTTGGCTAAGCTCAATAGGATGACTACTTGATAGTTTAGTGCACCATGCTTAACGGCTTAGAATCGGGACTTCAAAGACGTTTTGAATGTCATGGACCATATGAGATGTTCCAGGAGTTGAAGTTAATATTTCAAGCAAATACCCGAGTTGAGAGATATGAAGTCTCCAACAAGTTCTATAGCTAAAAGATGGAGGAGAATCGCTCAACTAGTGAGCATGTGCTCAGATTGTCTGGGTACTACAATCGCTTGAATCAAGTGGGAGTTAATCTTCCAGATAAGATAGTGATTGACAGAATTCTCTAGTCACCATCACCAAGTTAGTAGAAATTCGTGATGAACTATAGTATGCAAGGGATGACGAAGACGAATCCCGAGTTTTCATGATGATGAAATCGATGAAGGTAGAAATAAAGAAAGAACATCAAGTGTTGATGAAAATATCACTAGTTTCAAGAAAAGGGCAAAGGGAAAAAGGGGAACTTCAAGAAAAACAGCAAGCAAGTTGCTGCTCAAGTGAAGAAGCCCAAGTCTGGTCCTAAGCCTGAGACTAAGTGCTTCTACTAAAAAGGGACTGGTCGCTGGAAGCGGAACTGCCCCAAGTGATTGGCGGATAAGAAGGATGGCAAAGTGAACATAAGTATATTTGATATACATGTTATTGATGTGTACTTTACTAGTGTTTATAGCAACCCCTCAGTATTTGATACTAGTTCAGTTGCTAAGAGTAGTAACTCGAAACAGGAGTTGCAGAATGAACAGAGACTAGTAAAGGGTGAAGTGACCATGTGTGTTGGAAGTGGTTCCAAGATTGATATGATCATCATCGCACACTCCCTATACTTTCGGGATTAGTGTTGAACCCAAATAAGTGTTATTTGGTGTTTACGTTGAGCGTGAATATGATTTGATCATGTTTATTGTAATACGGTTATTCATTTAAGTAAGAGAATAAATTGTTGTTCTGTTTACATGAATAAAACCTTATATGGTTACACACCTAATGAAAATAGTTCGTTGGATCTCGATCGTAGTGATACACATAATCATAATATTGAAACCAAAAGATGCAAAGTTAATAATGATAGTGCAACTTATTTGTGGCACTGTCGTTTAGGTCATATCGGTGTAAAGCGCATGAAGAAACTCCATACTGATGGACTTTTGGAATCACTTGATTATGAATCAGTTGATGCTTGCGAACCATGCCTCATGGGCAAGATGACTAAGACTCTGTTCTCCAGAACAATGGAGCGAGCAACAGATTTGTTGGAAATCATACATACTGATGTATGTGGTCCGATGAATATTGAGGCTCGTGGCAGGTATCATTATTTTCTGATCTTCACAGATGATTAGAAGATATGAGTATATCTACTTGATGAAACACAAGTATGAAATATTTGAAAAGTTCAAAGAATTTCAGAGTGATGTGGAGAATCATCATAACAAAAATAAAAGTTTCTACGATATGATCGCAGAAGAAAAATATTTGAGTTACGAGTTTGGCCTTCAGTTAAGAACAATGTGAAATAATTTCACTACTCATGCCACCTGGAACACCAAAGTGTAATGGTGTGTCCAAACATCATAACCGTACTTTATTAGATATAGTGCGATCTATGATGTCTATTACCAATCTACCACTGTCATTTTGGGGTTATGCATTAGAGACAGCTACATTCACATTAAAAAAGGGCACCATCTAAATCCGTTGAGACGACACCGTATGAACTGTGGTTTGGCGAGAGACCTAAGTTGTCGTTTCTTAAAGTTTGGGACTGCAATGCTTATGTGAAAAAGTTTCAACATGATAAGCTCGAACCCAAATCAGAGAAGTAAATCTTCATAGGATACCCAAAAGAAAATGTTGGGTACACCTTCTATCACAGATCCGAAGGCAAGTTATTCATTGCTGAGAATGGATCCTTTCTAGAGAAGGAGTTTCTCTCGAAAGAAGTGAGTGGGAGGAAAGTAGAACTTGATAAGGTAATTGTACCTTCTCCCTTATTGGAAAGTAGTTCATCACAGAAATCTATTCCTGTGACTACTACACCAATTAGTGAGGAAGCTAATGATGATGATCATGTAACTTCAGATCAAGTTACTACCGAATCTCGTAGGTAAACCAGAGTGAGATCCACACCAGAGTGGTACGGTAATCTTGTTCTGGAAGTTATGTTACTAGACCATGACGAACCTACGAACTATGAGGAAGCGATGATGAGCTCAGATTTCGCAAAATGGCTTGAGGCCATGAAATCTGAGATGGGATCCATGTATGAGAACAAAGTATGGACTTTGGTTGACTTGCCCGATGATCGACAAGCCATAGAAAATAAATGGGTCTTCAAGAGGAAGACGGACGCTGATAGTAGTGTTACTATCTACAAAGCTAGAATTGTCGCAAAAGGTTTTCGACAAGTTCAAGGTGTTGACTACGATGAGAGTTTCTCACTCGTATCTATGCTTAAATCTGTCCGAATCATGTTAGCAATTACCGCATTTTATGAAATCTAGCAAATGGATAACAAAACTGCAATCCTTAATGGAATTCTTAAAGAAGAGTTGTATATGATGCAACCAGAAGTTTTTGTCAATCCTAAAGGTGTTAACAAAATGTGCAAACTCCAGCGATCCATCTATGGATTGGTGTAAGCATCTCGGAGTTGGAATATACGCTTTGATAAGTTGATCAAAGCATTTAGTTTTATACAGACTTGCGGTGAAGCCTGTATTTACAAGAAAGTGAGTGGGAGCACTACAACATTTCTGATAAGTATATGTGAATGACATATTGTTGATCGGAAATAATGTAGAATTATTCCGCAAAGCATAAAGGAGTGTTTGAAAGGAGTTTTTCAAAGAAAGACCTCGGTGAAGTTGCTTACATATTGAGCATCAAGATCTATAGAGATAGATCAAGACGCTTGATAAGTTTTTTCAATAAATACATACCTTGACAAGATTTTGAAGTAGTTCAAAATGGAATAGTCAAAGAAAGAGTTTCTTGCCTATGTTACAAGGTGTGAAATTGAGTAATACTCAAAGCCCGACCACGGCAGAAGATAGAAAGAGAATGAATGTCATTCCCTATGCCTTGGTCATAGGTTCTATAAAGTATGCCATGCTGTGTACCAGATCTATTGTATACCGTACGACTGAGTTTGGCAAGGGAGTACAATAGTGATCTAGGAGTAGATCACTGGACAGCGGTCAAAATTATCCTTAGTGGAATAAGGATATGTTTCTCGATTATGGAAGTGAAAAAAGGTTCGTCGTAAAGGGTTACGCCGGTGCAAGTTTTGACACTAATCTAGATGACTCTAAGTCTCGGTCTAGATACATATTGAAAGTGGGAGAAATTAGCTAGAGTAGCTCCATGCAGAGCATTGTTGACATAGAAATTTGCAAAATACATGCGGATCCGAATGTGGCAGACCCGTTGACTAAGATTCTCTCACAAGAAAAACATGATCACACCTTAGTACTCTTTGGGTGTTAATCACATAGCGATGTGAACTAGATTACTGAATCTAGTAAACCCTTTGGGTGTTGGTCACATGGCGATGTGAACTATGGGTGTTAATCACATGATGATGTGAACTATCGATGTTAATCACATGGTGATGTGATCTAGATTATTGACTCTAGTGCAAGTGGGAGACTGAAGGAAATATGCCCTAGAGGCAATAATAAAGTTATTATTTATTTCCTTATATCATGATAAATGTTTATTATTCATGCTAGAATTGTATTAACCGGAAACATAATACATGTGTGAATATATAGACAAACAGAGTGTCACTAGTATGCCTCTACTTGACTAGCTCATTAATCAAAGATGGTTATGTTTCCTAACCATAGACAAAGAGTTGTCATTTGATTAACGGGATCACATCATTAGTTGAATGATCTGATTGACATGACCCATTCCATTAGCTTAGCACCCGATCGTTTAGTATGTTGCTATTGCTTTCTTCATGACTTATACATGTTCCTATGACTATGAGATTATGTAACTCCCGTGTGCCGGAGGAACACTTTGTGTGCTACCAAACGTCACAACGTAACTGGGTGATTATAAAGGTGCTCTACAGGTGTCTCCAAAGGTACATGTTGGGTTGACGTATTTCGAGATTAGGATTTGTCACTTTGATCGTCAGAGAGGTATCTCTGGGCCCTCTCGGTAATGCACATCACATAAGCCTTGCAAGCATTACAACTAATGTGTTAGTTGTGAGATGATGTATTACGGAACGAGTAAAGAGACTTGCCGATAACGAGATTGAACTAGGTATTGGATACCGACGATCGAATCTCGGGCAAGTAACATACCGATGACAAAGGGAACAACGTATGTTGTTATGCGGTCTGACCGATAAAGATCTTCGTAGAATATGTAGGAGCCAATATGGGCATCCAGGTCCCGCTATTGGTTATTGACCAGAGACGTATCTCGGTCATGTCTACATTGTTCTCGAACCGTAGGGTCCGCACGCTTAACGTTACAATGGCAGTTATTATGAGTTTATGTATTTTGATGTACCGAAGGTTGTTCGGAGTCCCGGATGTGATCATGGACATGACGAGGAGTCTCGAAATGGTCGAGACATAAAGATCGATATATTGGACGACTATATTTGGACATCGGAATTGTTCCGGGTGATTTCGGATAAAACTGGAGTGCCGGAGGGGTTACCGGAACCCCCCGGGGAAGTAATGGGCCTTATTGGGCCTAAGGGGAGAGAGAGGGCAGCAGCCCAGGAGGTGGCGCGCCCCCCTCATGGGGAGTCCGAATAGGACTAGGAGGGGGGGCGGCCCCCCTTTCCCTCTCCCTCTCCCTCTCTTTCCTTCCCCCTCTCTATTCCTAGTTGGACTAGGAAAGGGGAGTCCTACTCCCACTAGGAGGAGGACTCCCCCCTCTCCTTGGCGCGCCCCAAGGGACGGCCGACCTCCCCCTTGCTCCTTTATATACGGGGGCAGGGGGCACCCTAGAACACATAAGTTGATCTTCGTGATCGTTCCTTAGCCGTGTGCGGTGCCCCCCTCCACGATATTACACCTCGATCATATTGTAGCGGTGCTTAGGCGAAACCCTGCGACGGTTAAACATCAAGATCGTCACCACGCCGTCGTGCTGATGAAACTCCTCCCCGAAGCTTTGCTGGATCGGAGCCCGGGGTGCGTCATCGAGCTGTATGTGTGTCAAGAACTCGGAGGTGCCGGAGTAACGGTGCTTGGATCGGTTGGACCGGGAAGACGTACGACTACTTCCTCTACATTGCGTCAACGCTTCCGCTTCGGTCTACGAGGGTACGTAGACAACACTCTCCCCTCTCGTTGCTATGCATCACCATGATCGTGCGTGTGCGTAGGAAAATTTTGAAATTACTATGTTCCCGAACACAAGGGAGTACAATAGTGATCTAGGAGTAGATCACTGGACATGGGTCAAAATTATCCTTAGTGGAATAAGGATATGTTTCTCGATAATGGAGGTGACAAAAGGTTCGTCGTAAAGGGTTACGTCGATGCAAATTTTGACACTGATCTAGATGACTCTAAGTCTCAATCTGGATACATTTTGAAAGTGGGAGAAATTAGCTAGAGTAGCTCCATGCAGAGCATTGTTGACATAAAAAATTGCAAAATACATACGGATCTGAATGTGGCAGACCCGTAGACTAAACTTCTCTCACAAGCAAAACATGATCACACCTTAGTACTCTTTGGGTGTTAATCACATAACGATGTGGACTAGATTATGACTCTAGTAAACCCTTTGGGTGTTGGTCACATGACGATGTGAACTATGGGTGTTAATCACATGGTGATGTGAACTATTGGTGTTAAATCACATGGCGATGTGGACTAGATTATTGACTCTAGTGCAAGTGGGAGACTGAATGAAATATGCCCTAGAGGCAATAAGAAAGTTATTATTTATTTCCTTATTTCATGATAAATGTTTATTATTCATGCTAGAATTGTATTAATCGGAAACATACACTACTAGGGAAAACCCTATACACAGAATCTTAGCAGCAGCGCGGCTCAAAAAGGAGCGCTGCTGCTAATTAGCAGTAGCGCGGGTGTGGAAAACCCGCTACTGACAAGTGCTTAGCAGTAGCGCGCTCGGCGTAACCCGCGCTGCTACAAATATCGACCGACAGTGCCCACCCAACTCCATTTAGCAGCATCGCGGTGCCGCGCGCTGCGCTACTGCTATAGTTGTAGCAGTAGCGCGGTTTGAGGTCGATGCTCTAATTTTCAAATCGGGCAAACTTTTGGTCCCGGTTCGCAGTAGCGCTTGTACCGAAAGCGTGCTACTACTACTTTCTTAGCAGCAGCGTGTTTTACGTACCGCGCTACTGCTAATCCGCACCCACCACCTTTTCCCCACTCGTCCTCCCCCTCCCCCAAATCCCTCCTCTCTTCCACCACTCCCTCCTCTCTCTCTCCATACGTTCTCACATTGACCTCTTGCCCATGCGCCCCTCCTCCTCCATGGCACCGAAAGAGGGCGACGCCTCGCGCCACCGGCGTCTAGGAGCTCGCTGGTCTTCCGCCGGTGTCTAGGAGGCCGCCGCCTCGCGCCACCACGCTAGAGACCTAACCACCGATGACCAGCCCCGCTACTCCCTCCATCTCCTTCCTCTATCCCTCGGGTTTCTTTCTCTCTCTCTTTCTCTCTCTCTCTCTCCCTCTGGATTGACTCACAATCCCATGTCCGTGCCCGTGCAGGTAGTCGCCATGGACGACCATATCTGGCATGGTCGGGAAGAGGAGCCCCACGCCGCTGCCTTGCTCTTCCATGGAAACAGGCCCTCCTCCAACAGCCACCGCCGATCTGGTCTGCCGCTGCTCGTTCATGCCTTCGGCGACCCCAACCATCGCTGGATCGAACAACTGCTCCCATTGACAACACGCACGGGATCGAGATATTTTTTTTTGCTTTTGAAAGTAATAGTAGTAGCGGGGGGGTATAAGACCCGCTATAGATAATTAGCAGTAGCGTTGTACAGCAAAGCACGCTATAGCTAACCATGTATAGCAGTAGCGCGTGTCAACACGTGCTACTACTACAAGTTAGCTGTGGCGCCTTATCGGTAGCGCGGGCGCCCGCGCTACTGATACACCCAAAACCCGCGCTACTGCTAGGCTTTTCCCTAGTAGTGATAATACATGTGTGAATACATAGACAAACTTAGTGTCACTAGTATGCCTCTACTTGACTAGCTCATTAATCAAAGATGGTTATGTTTCCTAACCATGAACAAAGTGTTGTTATTTGATTAACGAGGTCACATCATTAGTTGAATGATCTGATTGACATGACCCATTCCATTAGCTTAGCACCCGATCGTTTAGTATGTTGCTATTGCTCTCTTCATGACTTATACATGTTCCTATGACTATGAGATTATGCAACTCCCGTTTACCGAAGGAACACTTTGTGTGCTACCAAACGTCACAACGTAACTGGGTGATTATAAAGGAGCTCTACAGGTGTCTCCAAAGGTAGATGTTGGGTTGGCGTATTTCGAGATTAGGATTTGTCACTCCGATTGTCGAAGAGGTATCTCTGGGCCCTCTCGGTAATGCACATCACATAAGCCTTGCAAGCATTGCAACTAATGAGTTAGTTGCGGGATGATGTATTACAGAACGAGTAAAGAGACTTGCCAGTAACGAGATTGAACTAGGTATTGGATACCGACGATCGAATCTCGGGCAAGTAACATACCGATGACAAAGGGAACAACGTATGTTGTTATGCGGTCTGACCGATAAAGATCTTCATAGAATATGTAGGAGCCAATATGGGCATCCAGGTCCCGCTATTGGTTATTGACCGGAGACGTGTCTCGGCCATGTCTACATTGTTCTCGAACCGTAGGGTCTGCACGCTTAATGTTACGATGACAGTTATTATGAGTTTATGAATTTTTGATGTACCGAAGATTGTTTGGAGTCCCGGATGTGATCATGGACATGACGAGGAGTCTCGAAATGGTCGATACATAAAGATTGATATATTGGAAGCCTATGTTTGGATATCGGAAGTGTTCCGGGTGAAATCAGGATTTTACGGGAGTACCGGGAGGTTACCGGAACCCCCCGGGAGCTATATGGGCCTTAGTGGGCTTTAGTGGAAAGGAGAAAGGGGCAGCCCAAGGTGGGCCGCGCGCCTCCCCCCTCCCCTAGTCCTATTAGGACAAGGAGAGGTGGCCGGCCCCCTCTCTCTCTTTCCCCCTCAAGGAATCCTATTCCAACTAGGATTGGGGGGGGGATCCTACTCCCGGAGGGAGTAGGACTCCCTTGGCGCGCCCTCCTTGGCCGGCCGCCCCCTCCCCCTTGGCTCCTTTATATACGGAGGCAGGGGGCACCCTAGAACACACAAGTTGATCCACGTGATCGTTCCTTAGCCGTGTGCGGTGCCCCCTGCCACCATATTCCACCTCGATCATATCATTGTAGTGCTTAGGCGAAGCCCTGCGTCGGTAGAATATCATCATCGTCACCACGCCATTGTGCTGACGGAACTCATCCCCGAAGCTTTGCTGGATCGGAGCCCGGGGAACGTCATCGAGCTATACGTGTGCTAAGAACTCGGAGGTGCCGGAGTAACGGTGCTTGGATCGGTCGGATCGGGAAGACGTACGACTACTTCCTCTATGTTGCGTCAACGCTTCTGCAGTCGGTCTGCATGGGTACGTAGACAACACTCTCCCCTCTCATTGCTATACATCACCATGATCTTGCGTGTGCGTAGGAAATTTTTGAAATTACTACGTTCCCCAACAGTGGCATCCGAGCCTAGGTTTTATGGTTGATGTTATATGCACGAGTAGAACACAAGTGAGTTGTGGGCGATATAAGTCATACTGCCTACCAGCATGTCATACTTTGGTTCGGCGGTATTGTTGGACGAGACGACCCGGACCGACATTACGCGTACGCTTACGCGAGACCGGTTCTCCCGACGTGCTTTGCACATAGGTGGCTTGCGGGCGACTGTCTCTCCAACTTTAGTTGAACCGAGTGTGGCTACGCCCGGTCCTTGCGAAGGTTAAAACGGAGTCAAATTGACAAACTATCATTGTGGTTTTGATGCGTAGGTGAGATTGGTTCTTGCTTAAGCCCGTAGCAGCCACGTAAAATTTGCAACAACAAAGTAGAGGACGTCTAACTTGTTTTTGCAGGGCATGTTGTGATGTGATATGGTCAAGGCATGATGATGAATTTTATTGTATGAGATGATCATGTTTTGTAACCGAGTTATCGGCAACTGGTAGGAGCCATATGGTTGTCGCTTTATTGTATGCAATGCAATCACGATGTAATGCTTTACTTTATCACTAAGCGGTAGAGACAGTCGTGGAAGCATAAGATTGGCGAGACGACAACGATGCTACGATGGAGATCAAGGTGTCGCGCCGGTGACGATGGTGATCATGACGGTGCTTCAGAGATGGAGATCACAAGCACAAGATGATGATGGCCATATCATATCACTTATATTGATTGCATGTGATGTTTATCTTTTTATGCATCTTATCTTGCTTTGATTGACGGTAGCATTATAAGATGATCTCTCACTAAATTATCAAGAAGTGTTCTCCCTGAGTATGCACCGTTGCCAAAGTTCGTCGTGCCCAGACACCACGTGATGATCGGGTGTGATAAGCTCTACGTCCATCTACAACGGGTGCAAGCCAGTTTTTGCACACGCAGAATACTCAGGTTAAACTTGACGAGCCTAGCATATGCAGATATGGCCTCGGAACACGGAGACCGAAAGGTCGAGCGTGAATCATATAGTAGATATGATCAACATAACGATGTTCACCATTGAAAACTACTCCATCTCACGTGATGATCGGTTATGGTTTAGTTGATTTGGATCACGTGATCACTTAGAGGATTAGAGGGATGTCTATCTAAGTGGGAGTTCTTAAGTAATTTGATTAATTGAACTTAAACTTATCATGAACTTAGTACCTGATAGTATCTTGCTTGTTTATGTTGATTGTAGATAGATGGCTCGTGTTGTTGTTCCGTTGAATTTTAATGCGTTCCTTGAGAAAGCAAAGTTGAAAGATGATGGTAGCAATTACACGGACTGGGTCCGTAACTTGAGGATTATCCTCATTGCTGCTCAGAAGAATTACGTCCTGGAAGCACCGCTGGGTGCCAGGCCTGCTGCTGGAGCAACACCAGATGTTATGAACGTCTGGCAGAGCAAAGCTGATGACTACTCGATAGTTCAGTGTGCCATGCTTTACGGCTTAGAATCGGGACTTCAACGACGTTTTGAACGTCATGGAGCATATGAGATGTTCCAGGAGTTGAAGTTAATATTTCAAGCAAATGCCCGGATTGAGAGATATGAAGTCTCCAATAAGTTCTATAGCTGCAAGATGGAGGAGAACAGTTCTGTCAGTGAGCATATACTCAAAATGTCTGGGTATAATAATCACTTGATTCAGATGGGAGTTAATCTTCCAGATGATTGCGTCATTGACAGAATTCTCCAATCACTGCCACCAAGCTACAAGAGCTTCGTGATGAACTATAATATGCAAGGGATGAACAAGACTATTCCCGAGCTCTTCGCAATGCTGAAAGCTGCGGAGGTAGAAATCAAGAAGGAGCATCAAGTGTTGATGGTCAACAAGACCACTAGTTTCAAGAAAAAGGGCAAAGGGAAGAAGAAGGGGAACTTCAAGAAGAACGGCAAGCAAGTTGCTGCTCAAGAGAAGAAACCCAAGTCTGGACCTAAGCCTGAAACTGAGTGCTTCTACTGCAAGCAGACTGGTCACTGGAAGCGGAACTGCCCCAAGTATTTGGCGGATAAGAAGGATGGCAAGGTGAACAAAGGTATATGTGATATACATGTTATTGATGTGTACCTTACTAGAGCTCGCAGTAGCACCTGGGTATTTGATACTGGTTCTGTTGCTAATATTTGCAACTCGAAACAGGGACTACGGATTAAGCGAACACTGGCGAAGGACGAGGTGACGATGCGCGTGGGAAACGGTTCCAAAGTCGATGTGATCGCGGTCGGCACGCTACCTCTACATCTACCTTCGGGATTAATATTAGACCTAAATAATTGTTATTTGGTGCCAGCGTTGAGCATGAACATTATATCTGGATCTTGTTTGATACGAGACGGCTATTCATTTAAATCAGAGAATAATGGTTGTTCTATTTATATGAGTAATATCTTTTATGGTCATGCACCTTGAAGAGTGGTCTATTTTTGATGAATCTCGATAGTAGTAACACACATATTCATAATGTTGAAGCCAAAAGATGCAGAGTTGATAATGATAGTGCAACTTATTTGTGGCACTGCCGTTTAGGTCATATCGGTATAAAGCGCATGAAGAAACTCCATACTGATGGACTTTTGGAACCACTTGATTATGAATCACTTGGTACTTGCGAACCGTGCCTCATGGGCAAGATGACTAAAACACCGTTCTCCGGTACTATGGAGAGAGCAACAGATTTGTTGGAAATCATACATACCGATGTATGTGGTCCGATGAATATTGAGGCTCGTGGCGGATATCGTTATTTTCTCACCTTCACAGATGACTTAAGCAGATATGGGTATATCTACTTAATGAAACATAAGTCTGAAACATTTGAAAAGTTCAAAGAATTTCAGAGTGAAGTTGAAAATCATCGTAACAAGAAAATAAAGTTTCTACGATCTGATCGTGGAGGAGAATATTTGAGTTACGAGTTTGGTGTACATTTGAAAAATTGTGGAATAGTTTCGCAACTCACGCCACCCGGAACACCACAGCGTAATGGTGTGTCCGAACGTCGTAATCGTACTTTACTAGATATGGTGCGATCTATGATGTCTCTTACTGATTTACCGCTATCGTTTTGGGGTTATGCTTTAGAGACGGCCGCATTCACGTTAAATAGGGCACCATCAAAATCCGTTGAGACGACGCCTTATGAACTATGGTTTGGCAAGAAACCAAAGTTGTCGTTTCTTAAAGTTTGGGGCTGCGATGCTTATGTGAAAAAGCTTCAACCTGATAAGCTCGAACCCAAATCGGAGAAATGTGTCTTCATAGGATACCCAAAGGAGACTGTTGGGTACACCTTCTATCACAGATCCGAAGGCAAGACATTCGTTGCTAAGAATGGATCCTTTCTAGAGAAGGAGTTTCTCTCGAAAGAAGTGAGTGGGAGGAAAGTAGAACTTGACGAGGTAACTGTACCTGCTCCCTTATTGGAAAGTAGTACATCACAGAAAACTGTTTCTGCGACACCTATACCAATTAGTGAGGAAGCTAATGATGATGATCATGAAACTTCAGGACAAGATACTACTGAACCTCGTAGATCAACCAGAGCGAGATCCGCACCAGAGTGGTACGGTAATCCTGTTCTGGAAATCATGCTGCTAGATCATGATGAACCTACAAACTATGAAGAAGCGATGGTGAGCCCAGATTCCGCAAAGTGGCTTGAAGCCATGAAATCTGAGATGGGATCCATGTATGAGAACAAAGTATGGACTTTGGTTGACTTGCCCGATGATCGGCAAGTAATTGAGAATAAATGGATCTTCAAGAAGAAGACTGACGCTGACGGTAATGTTACTGTCTACAAAGCTCGACTTGTCGCAAAAGGTTTTCGACAAGTTCAAGGGGTTGACTACGATGAGACCTTCTCACCCGTAGCGATGCTTAAGTCTGTCCGAATCATGTTAGCAATTGCCGCATTTTATGATTATGAAATTTGGCAGATGGATGTCAAAACTGCATTCCTGAATGGATTTCTGGAAGAAGAGTTGTATATGATGCAACCGGAAGGTTTTGTCGATCCAAAGGGAGCTAACAAAGTGTGCAAGCTCCAGCGATCCATTTATGGACTGGTGCAAGCCTCTCGGAGTTGGAATAAACGCTTTGATAGTGTGATCAAAGCATTTGGTTTTATACAGACTTTCGGAGAAGCCTGTATTTACAAGAAAGTGAGTGGGAGCTCTGTAGCATTTCTGATATTATATGTGGATGACATATTACTGATTGGAAATGATATAGAATTTCTGGATAGCATAAAGGGATACTTGAATAAGAGTTTTTCAATGAAAGACCTCGGTGAAGCTGCTTATATATTAGGCATAAAGATCTATAGAGATAGATCAAGACGCTTAATTGGACTTTCACAAAGCACATACCTTGACAAGATTTTGAAGAAGTTCAAAATGGATCAAGCAAAGAAAGGGTTCTTGCCTGTGTTACAAGGTGTGAAGTTGAGTCAGACTCAATGCCCGACCACTGCAGAAGATAGAGAGAAAATGAAAGATGTTCCCTATGCTTCAGCCATAGGCTCTATCATGTATGCAATGCTGTGTACCAGACCTGATGTGTGCCTTGCTATAAGTCTAGCAGGGAGGTACCAAAGTAATCCAGGAGTGGATCACTGGACAGCGGTCAAGAACATCCTGAAATACCTGAAAAGGACTAAGGATATGTTTCTCATATATGGAGGTGACAAAGAGCTCAGTGTAAACGGTTACGTTGATGCAAGCTTTGACACTAATCCGGACGATTCTAAATCACAAACCGGATACGTGTTTACATTAAATGGTGGAGCTGTTAGTTGGTGCAGTTCTAAACAAAGCATCGTAGAGGGATCTACATGTGAAGCGGAGTACATAGCTGCTTCGGAAGCAGCAAACGAAGGAGTCT
Organism: Triticum aestivum; assembly: GCF_018294505.1. Lineage (NCBI taxonomy): Eukaryota > Viridiplantae > Streptophyta > Magnoliopsida > Poales > Poaceae > Triticum > Triticum aestivum. The sequence continues at coordinate 590,482,684 of NC_057809.1, read as the reverse complement.
GGATGAAGGAGTTCATATCCGATCTAGGTGTCATACCTAGTGCATCGGGTCCAATGAAAATCTTTTGTGACAATACTGGTGCAATTGCCTTGGCAAAGGAATCCAGATTTCACAAGAGAACCAAACACATCAAGAGATGCTTCAATTCCATCCGGGATCTAGTCCAGGTGGGAGACATAGAGATTTGCAAGATACATACGGATCTGAATGTTGCAGACCCGTTGATTAAGCCTCTTCCACGAGCAAAACATGATCAGCACCAAGGCTCCATGGGTGTTAGAATCATTACTGTGTAATCTAGATTATTGACTCTAGTGCAAGTGGGAGACTGAAGGAAATATGCCCTAGAGGCAATAATAAAGTTATTATTTATTTCCTTATATCATGATAAATGTTTATTATTCATGCTAGAATTGTATTAACCGGAAACATAATACATGTGTGAATACATAGACAAACTTAGTGTCACTAGTATGCCTCTACTTGACTAGCTCGTTAATCAAAGATGGTTATGTTTCCTAACCATGAACAAAGTGTTGTTATTTGATTAACGAGGTCACATCATTAGTTGAATGATCTGATTGACATGACCCATTCCGTTAGCTTAGCACCCGATCGTTTAGTATGTTGCTATTGCTTTCTCCATGACTTATACATGTTCCTATGACTATGAGATTATGCAACTCCCGTTTACCGGAGGAACACTTTGTGTGCTACCAAACGTCACAACGTAACTGGGTGATTATAAAGGAGCTCTACAGGTGTCTCCAAAGGTAGATGTTGGGTTGGCGTATTTCGAGATTAGGATTTGTCACTCCGATTGTCGGAGAGGTATCTCTGGGCCCTCTCGGTAATGCACATCACATAAGCCTTGCAAGCATTGCAACTAATGAGTTAGTTGCGGGATGATGTATTACAGAACGAGTAAAGAGACTTGCCAGTAACGAGATTGAACTAGGTATTGGATACCGACGATCGAATCTCGGGCAAGTAACATACCGATGACAAAGGGAACAACGTATGTTGTTATGCGGTCTGACCGATAAAGATCTTCGTAGAATATGTAGGAGCCAATATGGGCATCCAGGTCCCGCTATTGGTTATTGACTGGAGACGTGTCTCGGTCATGTCTACATTGTTCTCGAACCGTAGGGTCCGCACGCTTAACATTACGATGACAGTTATTATGAGTTTATGCATTTTTGATGTACCGAAGATTGTTCGGAGTCCCGTATGTGATCATGGACATGACGAGGAGTCTCGAAATGGTCGATACATAAAGATTCATATATTGGAAGCCTATGTTTGGATATCGGAAGTGTTCCGGGTGAAATCAGGATTTTACCGGAGTACCGGGAGGTTACCGGAACCCCCCGGGAGCTATATGGGACTTAGTGGGCTTTAGTGGAAAGGATAAAGGGGCAGCCCAAGGTGGGCCGTGCGCCTCCCCCCTCCCCTAGTCCTATTAGGACAAGGAGAGGTGGCTGGCCCCCTCTCTCTCTTTCCCCCCTCAAGCAATCCTATTCCAACTAGGATTGGGGGGGATCCTACTCCCAGAGGGAGTAGGACTCCCTTGGCGCGCCCTCCTTGGCCGGCCGCCCCCTCCCCCTTGGCTCCTTTATATACGGAGGCAGGGGGCACCCTAGAACACACAAGTTGATCCACGTGATCGTTCCTTAGCCGTGTGCGGTGCCCCCTGCCACCATATTCCACCTCGATCATATCGTTGTAGTGCTTAGGCGAAGCCCTGCGTCGGTAGAATATCATCATCGTCACCACGCCGTTGTGCTGACGGAACTCATCCCCGAAGCTTTGCTGGATCGGAGCCCGGGGAACGTCATAGAGTTGTATGTGTGCTAAGAACTCGGAGGTGCCGGAGTAACGGTGCTTGGATCGGTCGGATCGGGAAGACGTACGACTACTTCCTCTACGTTGCGTCAACGCTTCCGCAGTCGGTCTGCGTGGGTACATAGACAACACTCTCCCCTCTCGATGCTATACATCACCATGATCTTGTGTGTGCGTAGGAAAATTGTTGAAATTACTACGTTCCCCAACACCAGGCGGCGTGAGTTGTGAAACTATTCCACATTTTCTTAAGTGTGTGCCAAATTCGTGACTCAAGTATTCTCCTCCACGATCTGATCGCAGGAACTTGATTTTCCTGTCACGTTGATTCTCAACCTCACTCTGAAATTCCTTGAACTTTTCCAAGGTCTCAGACTTGTGTTTCATTAAATAGACATACCCATATCTTCTCAAGTCATCAGTGAGGGTGAGAACATAACGATAGCCACCGCGAGCCTCAACACTCATTGGACCGCACACATCAGTATGTATGATTTCCAATAAGTTGGTTGCTCGCTCCATTGTTCCTGAGAACGGGGTCTTGGTCATTTTACCCATGAGGCATGGTTCGCACGTGTCAAATGATTCGTAATCAAGAGACTCTAAAAGTCCATTTGCATGGAGCTTCTTCATGCGTTTGACACCTATGTGACCAAGGCGGTAGTGCCACAAGTATGTGGGACTATCATTATCAACCTTACATCTTTTGGTATTCACACTATGAATATGTGTAGCATTACGCTCGAGATTCATTAAGAATAAACCATTCACCATCGGAGCATGACCATAAAACATATCTCTCATATAAATAGAACAACCATTATTCTCGGATTTAAATGAGTAGCCATCTCGTATTAAACGAGATCCTGATACAATGTTCTGTTGGGGAACGCAGTAATTTCAAAAAATTTCCTACGCACACACAAGATCATGGTGATGCATAGCAACGAGAGGGGAGAGTGTTGTCTACGTACCCACGCAGACCGACTGCGGAAGCGATCACACAACGTAGAGGAAGTAGTCGTACGTCTTCCTGATCCGACCGATCCAAGCACCGTTACTCCAGCACCTCCGAGTTCTTAGCACACGTACAGCTCGATGACGATCCCCGGGCTCCGATCCAGCAAAGCTTCGGGGAGGAGTTCCGTCAGCACGACGGCATGGTGACGATCTTGATGTTCTACCGACGCAGGGCTTCGCCTAAGCACTACAACGATATGACCGAGGTGGAATATGGTGGCAGGGGGCACCGCACACGGCTAAGGAACGATCTTCACGATCAACTTGTGTGTCTAGAGGTGCCCCCTGCCTCCGTATATAAAGGAGGCAAGGGGGAGGGGTGCGGCCAGCCCTATGGAGGCGCAGGAGGAGTCCTACTCCTACCGGGAGTAGGACTCCCCCCAATCCTATTCCAAATAGGATTACCAAGGGGGAAAGAGAGAGAGAGGTGGCCGGCCACCTCTCCTAGTCCTAATAGGACTAGGGGAGGGTGGAGGCGCGCAGCCCACCATGGGCAGCCCCTTTCACCTTTCCACTAAAGCCCAATAAGGCCCATGTGGCTCCCAGGGGGTTCCAGTAACCTCCCGGTAATCCAGTAAAATCCCGATTTCACCCGGAACACTTCCGATATCCAAACATAGGCTTCCAATATATCAATCTTTATGTCTCGACCATTTTGAGACTCCTCGTCATGTTCGTGATCACATCCGGGAATCCGAACAACCTTCGGTACATTAAAATGCATAAACTCATAATAACTGTCATCGTAACGTTAAGCGTGCGGACCCTACGGTTCGAGAACAATGTAGACATGACCGAGACACATCTCCGGTCAATAACCAATAGCGGGACCTGGATTCCCATATTGGCTCCTACATATTCTACGAAGATCTTTATCGGTCAGACCGCATAACAACATACGTTGTTCCCTTTGTCATCGGTATGTTACTTGCCCAAGATTCGATCGTCGGTATCCAATACCTAGTTCAATCTCGTTACCGGCAAGTCTCTTTACTCGTTCCGTAATACATCATCTCACAACTAACATATTAGTTGCAGTGCTTGCAAGGCTTATGTGATGTGCATTACCGAGAGAGCCCAGAGATACCTCTCCGACAATCGGAGTGACAAATCCTAATCTCGAAATACGCCAACCCAACATCTACCTTTGGAGACACCTGTAGTACTCCTTTATAATCACCCAGTTACGTTGTGACGTTTGGTAGCACCCAAAGTGTTCCTCCGGCAAACGGGAGTTGCATAATCTCATAGTCATAGGAACATGTATAAGTCATGAAGAAAGCAATAGCAACATACTAAACGATCGGGTGCTAAGCTAATGGAATGGGTCATGTCAATCAGATCATTCAACTAATGATGTGACCTCGTTAATCAAATAACAACTCTTTGTTCATGGTTAGGAAACATAACCATCTTTGATTAACGAGCTAGTCAAGTAGAGGCATACTAGTGACACTCTGTTTGTCTATGTATTGACACATGTATTATGTTTCCGGTTAATACAATTCTAGCATGAATAATAAAGATTTATCATGATATAAGGAAATAAATAATAACTTTATTATTGCCTCTAGGGCATATTTCCTTTAGTCTCCCACTTGCACTAGAGTCAATAATCTAGATTACACTGTAATGATTCTAACACCCATGGAGTCTTGGTGTTGATCATGTTTTGCTCATGGAAGAGGCTTAGTCAACGGATCTGCAACATTCAGATCCGTATGTATCTTGCAAATCTCTATGTCTCCCACCTGGACTAGATCCCGGATGAAATTGAAGCGTCTCTTGATGTGTTTGGTCCTCTTGTGAAATCTGGATTCCTTTGCCAAGGCAATTGCACCAGTATTGTCACAAAAGATTTTCATTGGACCCGATGCACTAGGTATGACACCTAGATCGGATATGAACTCCTTCATCCAGACTCCTTTGTTCGCTGCTTCCGAAGCAGCTATGTACTCCGCTTCACATGTAGATCCCGCTACGATGCTTTGTTTAGAACTGCACCAACTGACAGCTCCACCGTTTAAAGTAAACACGTATCCGGTTTGCGATTTAGAATTGTCCGGATCAGTGTCAAAGCTTGCATCAACGTAACCTTTACGGTGAGCTCTTTGTCACCTCCATATACGAGAAACATATCCTTAGTCCTTTTCAGGTATTTCAGGATGTTCTTGACCGCTGTCCAGTGATCCACTCCTGGATTACTTTGGTACCTCCCTGCTAAACTTATAGCAAGGCACACATCAGGTCTGGTACACAGCATTGCATACATGATAGAGCCTATGGCTGAAGCATAGGGAACATCTTTCATTTTCTCTCTATCTTCTGCAGTGGTCGGGCATTGAGTCTGACTCAACTTCACACCTTGTAACACAGGCAAGAACCCTTTCTTTGCTTGATCCATTTTGAACTTCTTCAAAATCTTGTCAAGGTATGTGCTTTGTGAAAGTCCAATTAAGCGTCTTGATCTATCTCTATAGATCTTTATGCCTAATATGTAAGCAGCTTCACCGAGGTCTTTCATTGAAAAACTCTTATTCAAGTATCCCTTTATGCTATCCAATCAGTAATATGTCATCCACATATAATATCATTAATGCTACAGAGCTCCCACTCACTTTCTTGTAAATACAGGCTTCTCCAAAAGTCTGTATAAAACCAAATGCTTTGATCACACTATCAAAGCGTTTATTCCAACTCCGAGAGGCTTGCACCAGTCCATAAATGGATCGCTGGAGCTTGCACACTTTGTTAGCTCCCTTTGGATCGACAAAACCTTCCGGTTGCATCATATACAACTCTTCTTCCAGAAATCCATTCAGGAATGCAGTTTTGACATCCATCTGCCAAATTTCATAATCATAAAATGCGGCAATTGCTAACATGATTCTGACAGACTTAAGCATCGCTACAGGTGAGAAGGTCTCATCGTAGTCAACCCCTTGAACTTGTCGAAAACCTTTTGCGACAAGTCGAGCTTTGTAGACAGTAACATTACCATCAGCGTCAGTCTTCTTCTTGAAGATCCATTTATTCTCAATTGCTTGCTGATCATCGGGCAAGTCAACCAAAGTCCATACTTTGTTCTCATACATGGATCCCATCTCAGATTTCATGGCTTCAAGCCATTTTGCGGAATCTGGGCTCACCATCGCTTCTTCATAGTTCGTAGGTTCATCATGATCTAGTAGCATGACTTCCAGAACAGGATTACCGTACCACTCTAGTGCGGATCTCACTCTGGTTGATCTACGAGGTTCAGTAGTATCTTGATCTAAAGTTTCATGATCATCATCATTAGCTTCCTCACTTATTGGTGTAGGTGTTGCAGAAACAGTTTTCTGCGATGTACTACTTTCCAATAAGGGAGTAGGTACGGTTACCTCGTCAAGTTCTACTTTCCTCCCACTCACTTCTTTCGAGAGAAACACCTTCTCTAGAAAGTTTCCTAACTTAGCAACAAAAGTCTTGCCTTCGGATCTGTGATAGAAGGTGTATCCAATAGTTTCCTTTGGATATCCTATGAAGACACATTTCTCCGATTTGGGTTCGAGCTTGTCAGGTTGAAGCTTTTTCACATAAGCATCGCAGCCCCAAACTTTCAGAAACGACAACTTTGGTTTCTTGCCAAACCACAGTTCATAAGGCGTCGTCTCAACGGATTTTGATGGTGCCCTATTTAACGTGAATGCGGCCGTCTCTAGAGCGTATCCCCAAAACGATAGCGGTAAATCAGTAAGAGACATCATAGATCGTACCATATCCAGTAAAGTACGATTATGACGTTCGGACACACCATTACGCTGTGGTGTTCCGGGTGGCATGAGTTGCGAAACTATTCCACAATTTTTCAAATGTACACCAAACTCGTAACTCAAATATTCTCCTCCACGATCAGATCATAGAAACTTTATTTTCTTGTTACGATGATTTTCAACTTCACTCTGAAATTCTTTGAACTTTTCAAATGTTTCAGACTTATGTTTCATTAAGTAGATATACCCATATCTGCTTAAATCATCTGTGAAGGTCAGAAAATAACGATATCCGCCACGAGCCTCAATATTCATCGGACCACATACATCTGTATGTATGATTTCCAACAAATCTGTTGCTCTCTCCATAGTACCGGAGAACGGTGTTTTAGTCATCTTGCCCATGAGGCACGGTTCGCAAGTACCAAGTGATTCATAATCAAGTGGTTCCAACAGCCCATCAGTATGGAGTTTCTTCATGCGCTTTACACCGATATGACCTAAACGGCAGTGCCACAAATAAGTTGCACTATCATTATCAACTCTGCATCTTTTGGCTTCAACATTATGAATATGTGTATCACTACTCTCGAGATTCAATAAGAATAGACCACTCTTCAAGGGTGCGTGACCATAAAAGATATTACTCATATAAATAGAACAACCATTATTCTCTGATTTAAATGAATAATCGTCTCGCATTAAACAAGATCCAGATATAATGTTCATACTCAACGCTGGCACCAAATAACAATTATTTAGGTCTAATATTAATCCCGAAGGTAGATGTAGAGGTAGCGTGCCGACCGCGATCACATCGACTTTGGAACCGTTTCCCACGCGCATCGTCACCTCGTCCTTAGCCAATCTTCGCTTAATCCGCAGCCCCTGTTTCGAGTTGCAAATATTAGCAATAGAACCAGTATCAAATACCCAGGTGTTACTGCGAGCATTAGTAAGGTACACATCGATAACATGTATATCACATATACCTTTGTTCACCTTGCCATCCTTCTTATCCGCCAAATACTTGGGGCAGTTCCGCTTCCAGTGACCAGTCTGCTTGCAGTAGAAGCACTCAGTTTCAGGCTTAGGTCCAGACTTGGGTTTCTTCTCTTGAGCAGCAACTTGCTTGCTGTTCTTCTTGAAGTTCCCCTTCTTCTTCCCTTTGCCCTTTTTCTTGAAACTAGTGGTCTTGTTGACCATCAACACTTGATGCTCCTTTTTGATTTCTACCTCCGCAGCTTTCAGCATTGCGAAGAGCTCAGGAATTGTCTTGTTCATCCCTTGCATATTATAGTTCATCACGAAGCTCTTGTAGTTTGGTGGTAGTGATTGGAGAATTCTGTCAATGACGCAATCATCTGGAAGATTAACTCCTAATTGAATCAAGTGATTATTATACCCAGACATTTTGAGTATATGCTCACTGACTGAACTGTTCTCCTCCATCTTACAGCTATAGAACTTATTGGAGACTTCATATCTCTCAATCCGGGCATTTGCTTGAAATATAAACTTCAACTCCTGGAACATCTCATATGCTCCATGACATTCAAAACGTCGTTGAAGTCCGATTCTAAGCCGTAAAGCATGGCACATTGAACTATCGAGTAGTCATCAGCTTTCCTTTGCCAGACGTTCATAACATCTGGTGTTGCTCCAGCAGCAGGCCTGGCACCCAGCGGTGCTTCCAGGACGTAATTCTTCTGGGCAGCAATGAGGATAATCCTCAAGTTACGGACCCATTCCGTGTAATTGCTACCATCATCTTTCAACTTTGCTTTCTCAAGGAACGCATTAAAATTCAACGGAACAACAGCACGAGCCATCTATCTACAATCAACATAAACAAGCAAGATACTATTAGGTACTAAGTTCATGATAAATTTAAGTTCAATTAATCATATTACTTAAGAACTCCCACTTAGATAGACATCCCTCTAATCCTCTAAGTGATTACGTGATCCAAATCAACTAAACCATGTCCGATCATCACGTGAGATGGAGTAGTTTCATCGGTGAACATCTTTATGTTGATCATATCTACTATATGATTCACGCTCGGCCTTTCGGTCTCCGTGTTCCGAGGCCATATCTGTATATGCTTGGCTCGTCAAGTATAACCTGAGTATTCCGCGTGTGCAACTGTTTTGCACCCGTTGTATTTGAACGTAGAGCCTATCACACCCGATCATCACGTGGTGTCTCAGCACGAAGAACTTTCGCAACGGTGCATACTCAGGGAGAACACTTCTTGATAATTTAGTGAGAGATCATCTTATAATGCTACCGTCAATCAAAGCAAGATAAGATGCATAAAAGATAAACATCACATGCAATCAATATAAGTGATATGATATGGCCATCATCATCTTGTGCATGTGATCTCCATCTCCGAAGCACCGTCATGATCACCATCGTCACCGGCGCGATACCTTGATCTCCATCGTAGCATCGTTGTCGTCTCGCCAATCTTATGCTTCCACGACTATCGCTACCGCTTAGTGATAAAGTAAAGCATTACATCGCGATTGCATTGCATACAATAAAGCGACAACCATATGGCTCCTGCCAGTTGCCGATAACTCGGTTACAAAACATGATCATCTCATACAATAAAATTTAGCATCATGCCTTGACCATATCACATCACAACATGCCCTGCAAAAACAAGTTAGACGTCCTCTACTTTGTTGTTGCACGTTTTACGTGGCTGCTACGGGCTTAAGCAAGAACCAATCTCACCTACGCATCAAAACCACAACGATAGTTTGTCAAATAGACTCCGTTTTAACCTTCTCAAGGACCGGGCGTAGCCACACTCGGTTCAACTAAAGTTGGAGAGACAGTCGCCCGCAAGCCACCAATGTGCAAAGCACGTCGGGGGAACCGGTCTCGCGTAAGCGTACGCGTAATGTTGGTCCGGGTCATCTCGTCCAACAATACCGCTGAACCAAAGTATGACATGCTGGTAGGCAGTATGACTTATATCGCCCACAACTCACTTGTGTTCTACTCGTGCATATAACATCAAACCATAAAACCTAGGCTCGGATGCCACAGTTGGGGAACGCAGTAATTTCAAAAAATTTCCTACGCACACGCAAGATCATGGTGATGCATAGAACGAGAGGGGAGAGTGTTGTCTATGTACCCACGCAGACCGACTGTGGAAGTGTTGACGCAACATAGAGGAGTAGTCGTACGTCTTCCCGATCCGACCGATCCAAGCACCGTTACTCCGGCACCTCCGAGTTCTTAGCACACGTACAACTCGATGACGATCCCCGGGCTCCGATCCAGCAAAGCTTCGGGGAGGAGTTCCGTCAGCACGACGGCGTGGTGACGATCTTGATGTTCTACCGACGCAGGGCTTCGCCTAAGCACTACAACGATATGCCCGAGGTGGAATATGGTGCCCCCTGCCTCCGTATATAAAGGAGGCAAGGGGGAGGGGGCACCGCACACGGCTAAGGAACGATCTTCACGATCAACTTGTGTGTCTAGAGGTGCCCCCTGCCTCCGTATATAAAGGAGGCAAGGGGGAGGGGTGCGGCCAGCCCTATGGAGGCGCAGGAGTCCTACTCCTTCCAGGAGTAGGACTCCCCCCCCAATCCTATTCCAAATAGGATTCCCAAGGGGGAAAGAGAGAGAAAGAGAGGTGGCCGGCAACCTCTCCTAGTCCTAATAGGACTAGGGGAGGGTGGAGGCGCGCAGCCCACCATGGGCAGCCCCTTTCACCTTTCCACTAAAGCCCAATAAGGCCCATGTGGCTCCCGGGGGGTTCCGGTAACCTCCCGGTAATCCGGTAAAATCCCGATTTCACCCGGAACACTTCCGATATCCAAACATAGGCTTCCAATATATCAATCTTTATGTCTCGACCATTTCGAGACTCCTCGTCATGTCCGTGATCACATCCGGGAATCCGAACAACCTTCGGTACATCAAAATGCATAAACTCATAATAACTGTCATCGTAATGTTAAGCGTGCGGACCCTACGGTTCGAGAACAATGTAGACATGACCGAGACACATCTCCGGTCAATAACCAATAGCGGGACCTGGATGCCCATATTGGCTCCTACATATTCTACGAAGATCTTTATCGGTCAGACCGCATAACAACATACGTTGTTCCCTTTGTCATCGGTATCTTACTTGCCCGAGATTCGATCGTCGGTATCCAATACCTAGTTCAATCTCGTTACCGGCAAGTCTCTTTACTCGTTCCGTAATACATCATCTCACAACTAACATATTAGTTGCAGTGCTTGCAAGTCTTATGTGATGTGCATTACCGAGAGGGCCCAGAGATACCTCTCCGACAATCGGAGTGACAAATCCTAATCTCGAAATACGCCAACCCAACATCTACCTTTGGAGACACCTGTAGTACTCCTTTATAATCACCCAGTTACGTTGTGACGTTTGGTAGCACCCAAAGTGTTCCTCCGGCAAACGGGAGTTGCATAATCTCATAGTCATAGGAACATGTATAAGTCATGAAGAAAGCAATAGCAACATACTAAACGATGGGTGCTAAGCTAATGGAATGGGTCATGTCAATCAGATCATTCAACTAATGATGTGACCTCGTTAATCAAATAACAACTCTTTGTTCATGGTTAGGAAACATAACCATCTTTGATTAACGAGCTAGTCAAGTAGAGGCATACTAGTGACACTGTGTTTGTCTATGTATTCACACATGTATTATGTTTCCGGTTAATACAATTCTAGCATGAATAATAAACATTTATCATGATATAAGGAAATAAATAATAACTTTATTATTTCCTCTAGGGCATATTTCCTTCATGTTCATGCTCAAACTTGGCACTAAATAACAATTATTGAGGTTCAAAACTAATCCCGTAGGTAAATGTAGAGGTAGCGTGCCGACGGCGATCACATCGACCTTGGAACCATTCCCGACGCGCATCGTCACCTCGTCCTTCGCCAGTCTCCGCTTATTCCGCCGCTCCTGCTTTGAGTTACAAATGTGAGCAACTGCACCGGTATCAAATACCCAGGAGCTACTACGAGTACTGGTAAGGTACACATCAATTACATGTATATCACATATATCTTTCGTTTTGCCGGCCTTCTTGTCCACTAAGTATTTGGGGCAGTTCCGCTTCCAGTAACCACTTTCCTTGCAGTAAAAGCACTCAGTCTCGGGCTTGGGTCCATTCTTTGGCTTCTTCCCGGCAGCTTGCTTACTGGGCGCGGCAACTCCCTTGCCATCCTTCTTGAAGTTCTTCTTACCCTTGCCCTTTTTGAACTTAGTGGTTTTATTCACCATCAACACTTGATGTTCCTTTTTGACTTCTACCTCTGCTGATTTCAGCATTGCAAATACTTCAGGAATGGTCTTTTCCATCCCCTGCATATTGAAGTTCATCACAAAGCTCTTGTAGCTCGGTGGAAGCGACTGGAGGATTCTGTCAATGACCGCGTAATCCGGGAGATCAACTCCCAGCTGAGTCAAGCAGTTATGTAACCCAGACATAGTGAGTATGTGCTCACTGACAGAACTGTTTTCCTCCATCTTACAGCTGAAGAACTTGTCGGAGACTTCATATCTCTTGACCCGGGCATGAGCTTGAAAAACCATTTTCAGCTCTTCGAACATCTCATATGCTCTGTGTCTCTCAAAACGCTTTTGGAGCCCCGGCTCTAAGCTGTAAAGCATGCCGAACTGAACGAGGGAGTAATCATCGGTACGTGTGCCAAGCATTCATAACGTCTTCTTCTGCAGGGAGAACAGGTGCTTCACCTAGCGGTGCTTGTAGGACATAATCTTTCTTGGCAGCTATGAGGATGATCCTCAGGTTCCGGACCCAGTCCGTATAGTTGCTGCCATCGTCTTTCAGCTTGGTTTTCTCTAGGAACGCGTTGAAGTTGAGGACAACGTTGGCCATTTGATCTACAAGACATATTGTAAATATTTTTAGACTAAGTTCATGATAATTAAGTTCATCTAATCAAATTATTCAATGAACTCTCACTCAGATAGACATCCCTCCAGTCATCTAAGTATAACATGATCCGAGTTAACTAGGCCGTGTCCGATCATCACGTGAGACGGACTAGTCAACATCGGTGAACATCTTCATGTTGATCGTATCTTCTATACGACTCATGCTCGACCTTTCGGTCTTCTGTGTTCCGAGGCCATGTCTGTACATGCTAGGCTCGTCAAGTCAACCTAAGTGTTTGCATGTGTAAATCTGTCTTACACCCATTATATGTGAACGTTGGAATCTATCACACCCGATCATTACGTGGTGCTTCGAAACAACGAACTGTCGCAACGGTGCATAGTTAGGGGGAGCACTTTCTTGAAATTATTATGAGGGATCATCTTATTTACTACCATCGTTCTAAGTAAACAAGATGCAAAAACATGATAAACATCACATGCAATCAAATAATAATAGTGACATGATATGGCCAATATCACATAGCTCCTTTGACCTCCATCTTGGGGCTCCATGATCATCTTGTCACCGGCATGACACCATGATCTCCATCATCGTGTCTCCATGAAGTTGCTCGCCAACTATTACTTCTGCTACTATGGCTAACACGTTTAGCAATAAAGTAAAGTAATTTACATGGCGTTTTTCAATGACACGCAGGTCATACAAAAAATAAAGACAACTCCTATGGCTCCTGCCGGTTGTCATACTCATCGACATGCAAGTCGTGATTCCTATTACAATAGCATGAACATCTCATACATCACATATATATCATTCATCATTCATCACAACTTTGGCCATATCACATCACAGAACACTTGCTGCAAAAACAAGTTAGACGTCCTCTAATTGTTGTTGCAAGTTTTACGTGGCTGCAATAGGGTTCTAGCAAGAACGTTTTCTTACCTACGTGAAAGCCACAACGTGATTTGTCAACTTCTATTTACCCTTCATAAGGACCCTTTTCATCGAATCCGCTCCAACTAAAGTGGGAGAGACAGACACCCGCCAGCCACCTTATGCAACTAGTGCATGTCAGTCGGTGGAACCGGTCTCACGTAAGCATACATGTAAGGTTGGTCCGGGCCGCTTCATCCAACAATACCGCTGAAGCAAAATAAGACTAGTAGCAGCAAGAAAGTTGACAACATCTACGCCCACAATGAATTGTGTTCTACTCGTGCAAAGAGAACTACGCATAGACCTAGGTGATGCCACTGTTGGGGAACGTTGCAGAAAACAAAAATTTTCCTACGGTTTCACCAAGATCCATCTATGAGTTCATCTAGCAACGAGTGATCGGATGCATCTACATACCTTTGTAGATCGCGAGCGGAAGCGTTCAAAGAACGGGGATGAGGGAATCGTACTCGATGTGATCCAAATCACCGGAGATCCTAGCGCCGAACGGACGGCACCTCCGCTTCAACACACGTACGGTCAGCGTGACTTCTCCTCCTTCTTGATCCAGCAAGGGGGAAGGAGAGGTTGGTGAAGATCCAGCAGCACGACGGTGTGGTGGTGGATGCAGCAGTCACCGCAGCAGGGCTTCGCCGTTCTTCTGCGAGAGGGAGGGGTGTAGCAGGGGAGAGGGAGGCGCCAAGAGTCAAGGGTGCGGCTGCCCCTCCCCCCCCCTTTATATAGGCTCCCCAAGGGGGGGCGCTGGCCCTAGGAGATGGGATCTCCTAGGGGGGTGGCGGCCAAGGGTGAAGTGGCCCCCAAGGCAAGTGGGGTGCCCCCCCCCCCCAACCCTAGGGTTTCCAACCCTAGGCGCAGGGGGTGGGCCAAGGGGGGCGCACCAGCCCACTATGGGCTGGTTCCCCTCCCCACTTCAGCCCATGGGGCCCTCCGGGATGGATGGCCCCACCCGGTGGACCCCCGGGACCCTTCCGGTGGTCCCGGTACAATACCGGTGACCCCCGAAACTTTCCCGATGGCCGAAACTGCACTTCCTATATATAATTCTTCACCTCCGGACCATTCCGGAACTCCTCGTGACGTCCGGGATCTCATCCGGGACTCCGAACAACTTTCGGGTTACTGCATATTTATATCTCTACAACCCTAGCGTCACCGAACCTTAAGTGTGTAGACCCTACGGGTTCGGGAGACATGTAGACATGACCGAGATGGCTCTCCGGTCAATAACCAACAGCGGGATCTGGATACCCATGTTGGCTCCCACATGCTCCTCGATGATCTCATCGGATGAACCACGATGTCGAGGATTCAAGCAACCCCGTATACAATTCCCTTTGTCAATCGGTACGTTACTTTCTCGAGATTCGATCGTCGGTATCCCAATACCTCGTTCAATCTCGTTACCGGCAAGTCACTTTACTCGTACCGTAATGCATGATCCCGTGACCAGACACTTGGTCACTTTGAGCTCATTATGATGATGCATTACCGAGTGGGCCCAGAGATACCTCTCTGTCATACGGAGTGACAAATCCCAGTCTTGATCCGTGTCAACCCAACAGACACTTTCGGAGATATCCGTAGTATACCTTTATAGTCACCCAGTTACGTTGTGACGTTTGGTACACCCAAGGCACTCCTACGACATCCGGGAGTTACACGATCTCATGGTCTAAGGAAAAGATACTCGGCATTGGAAAAACTCTAGCAAACGAACTATACGATCTTGTGCTATGTTTAGGATTGGGTCTTGTCCATCACATCATTCTCCTAATGATGTGATCTCGTTATCAATGACATCCAATGTCCATAGTCAGGAAACCATGACTATATGTTGATCAACGAGCTAGTCAACTAGAGGCTTACTAGGGACATGTTGGTGTCTATGTATTCACACATGTATTACGATTTCCGGATAACACAATTATAGCATGAATAAAAGACAATTATCATGAACAAGGAAATATAATAATAATCCTTTTATTATTGCCTCTAGGGCATATTTCCAACAATACGGTCATGTGTCGGCCAGCGGCACGGTCCAGACGCACTTTCTCTTGTAAATTGAAGACAATGTGGGGAGCTCTACGGGAATCCAGAGATCAGACACGTAGAACTCAGACACCCCCAGCCCACCCAATCCCCCCTTCTCGTCCTATTTCCTTTCACTCCGCCCATTCTTCCCCTTACTTTGCATCTGCACCGTCCACATGCGTCGCAATTGTTGTATGCCTCCGGACGCCACAAAGGCATTGCCGGACGTCCGCAACCAACAACGACGCGCCCGCTCGCCTCTACGACGGCGTTGTCCACACTGGAGTTGTTTGTACCCAGGTACACAAGGCCCCTCGTCGACGACCTCCATGGTGGACACCACGCTCGGCGGGTATTTGGTCAAATACCATTGAGCTTATTTGCGATCGCTATGTCGTTCTTCAGAGTTTGAAGGATGGCGAGCTACTCGAACATGGAGGATGAGTTCTTGTTCGATGCATGGTTGGTCGTACCCATGGATAACATACGTACGAGCAGGGGGGAGGAGGGCTTCTGGCTGCAAATGCATGAATATGTACATCATTCAACAACGCAATGTCAGGTCGTTGTCGTATCGCTGGTAGGCAATCCATATCAGTGTCATCAAGTTTCGTGGCGTGGTTCGTTAGCTAGAGGCAAAGTGACCATTGCACGCGGCAGAGGACAAGATCGTAAGTTTTTGCTTCCTCTTGCTCAACTTGTCGATTGATTCATTCACTCAATGATGGTCTACACATTACGTAGCCCGCAAGTCATGTCGTGGTGTACCACGGGACAGAGGGACGACCATTTACGTAGACACACTGTTGGATGAAGCTGAAAGAGAAGTATGTGTGGAAGGGCATGATCCATTAACGAAAAACTTGTTGAACGTCTGGTTAATCTTGTCGAATTTGATGCACTATTGTACTAGACTTAGTTTGCACGCTATGTACGAAAGATTCGTGCTATTTTTGATTCAAACTTCGATGAATATAGGTCGGTTTGCATAAACTTGGATGCTGGCTTCTTGCATCCATCTCCGCGAACGGTAAGGGCATCCGTTATAGACCTACGTCGATTCACATGTCCTTATACTGCCTGCAAGTTGCGACTGACACTTGAGAAGCAAGCATGAGCAGCAGCTACGGCGCCGTGTTATGACGCGAAAAAAAAAAGGAGAGAAGACCTTCTCGCGCCATCGGCAAAGTGTCCTTGAACGGATGCGCACCACGAACATGATATTTTTTTCTTTTTTTTGCCGGGGTAGGAACACGATATCTTTACCCGCATGGCACGAGCGGTTCGCTATCTAAAAAAGAAGACGACGTATCTTTTATCTCCAAAATGGCATCCAGATCCAGGCATGCAGGCACCACGAGCGGTGCCGGCCGGCCTTTTGCTACGTTGGGACCGGACGACGAGAGGGTTCGAGACTTTTGATTTTGATTTGAAACGTACAGTACGTGCTTTGCATGGTCGCGGCGTGCTGGACAGAGCAGAAAGACACTGGTGGCGGTGCGAGCCAGCGAGGGGCGCACACGGCCGGCCTCGCCACTCGCCCTCGCCATCATTGCCTCTTCTCCGTGAGTCCTTTCCGGCCGTCCATACGCGACGGCATGTCAGGAGTCATGACCGATGATCCACGCCGTACGTACGTCCACCGCTCGATGCGGTGCATGGCAAGTTGGCAACGTGCGAGAATAAGTTCCACCAGCCGGTCGTCGGGCATGTGTACATGCTGGATCGTCGACATAGACCACCACCACGAGGTCCAGACGGACGATCAGATCGACCATCGGGTGGCCGTCCCGTCCCCGTCACCCCCCAACACCCCAACAGCGCAACTTGTTGCCCGCCGTGCATGCATGCCCGCGTGCTCGCGTGTGAACCTCACGACCGGCCGATCAATGCAACTTGGAGCCGAGTTCCGTTCCGTTCCGACGTCCGAAATGATGTCGCGTCCGAACAAACCAAGTAGTGCAACAGTCCCTAGCACCTCCGACATCGACATGGTCACCACACGGCCATTATTCACCGGCGGGTTACGTTGTCATACTCGGAGAAAGCCTCTTTTTCAGGATCTGGCTAGCCCGGGTGCGTGCTCTGCTTCCACAGTCGCATGTCATGTGGATGGTCCTGTCGATCTGAGCTATGTGTTTGTGGGCACGGCCGCACTGCTTATTAGCTGGGGCGCGCGCTCCTGTGCGCCCGGTGCGTGCATCCTGTCGAACGCGCGTGCCACACACCTGCTGGCCCGCTTGATTTTCAACGGCAGTGGTACGTACACCGTGCGTACTTCCGTTCCGTGGCCATGTCGTCTTTTCTTTGATAAATGCTCATAGATGAAACTTCACGCATGGTTGGTATAGGACGTACGGCTGAAGATTGAGGCTTCGGCGTGGCAGTGCTAATCAAACCTATATTTCCAACTTCATGCATGCCCCGATCTACTTATGTCAACCACCCATCCTCGGCCCCTCTCTTTCGTTTATGTCATCCAATGATCAATGATCATGGGAAATATGGGCGTCTCGTGCAAGATGCATAGATCTGCAAACAGTGTTGTTCATTATATCAGGGCTCCGGCATGCGCTAGGTTTTTTCCCGGGGGGGGGGGGGGGGGGGGGGGGGGTGGTAATATGTGGGTACTCGGGTACTCGTCACGTAGATCACATTTCTAAAAAGCAGGTTTGCGTGGTACTCGCTCCGTCCGAAAAAACTTGTCCTAAACTTGTTCCTCAAATAGATGTATCTAGCACTAACTTGGTGCTAGATACATCCATTTGATGGACAAGCTTTTTCGGACGAAGGAAGTATGGAAAAAATCACGCGTGTAGATTGCGATACATTATCTGTATTTGTAACTACTTCCTCCGTCCTATAATACAGGATTTTTTTTAGGGTCAACCTTGCTGCCTTTTATTAACTAAATGGCCTCAGCCACTATAATGTCGCGAATACAATCCGGAGGAACAGAAAACCAAGAGCATGATTGGTTTTTTGCCAACATTTGGCCAAATGTTGGCAATACCAAGACTTGTCAAATATTGGCAACTTTATATGAGATAGGCAAGGCAACTCGGTAACCAACCAATTAGTAGACAATATTTGACACAATGCCAAACATCAGCAATGCCAATTTTTGGGACTAAACCAACTTTGCTCCAAGTCTTACATAATTTAGTAAGGCAGCCATATGAGCTAGATTATGCGTCGCACGGTTGGCGGAGCGTCTACCCCAAACCACGTGAAAATCCTTCTGAGAGGCAAGCAGCTCTTTGATCTCTTCGATGAGAGGGCCATGCCGGGATCTCACCAGCTCCGACCTCGACAAATCTTGCATCACACCCTGGTTGTCCGTCTCGATGACGGTCTTCCGGGCGCCCACCTCCAACGCAAGCTGGATACCTCTCCGACATGCCAGCAGCTTTGCGTGTTGACGGAGGGAGTACCATTTTAATCATGCATCTATAATAAAATAAACAAAGAGACGGGTAAAAATATTGACAACAACAAACCAAAATCCGTAAGTCCACATTATAGAATGCAACGCATGCCCACCGACTAGAGTTTCATGTAACATGGTTGCGATTTTTTGAATTATTATCCCACGGTTCTAGCCGCTCAATTCAGAGGTACAGCAGATCACCCGGCCCCACTTGTCGGCTATACCCATACCAGTTGACAGGTGGGCCTCAACGCAAGTTATAGAATGGTCCTCGTGTCAGCTATACCAATTCCTCACAAGCTGCATCCGCTTGCCATCATCAGAAGGAAAATGTTGGCAGAGCAGTAATAAACCGGCATTGAATCCTATCCTATCATCCTAGCTAGCTAGGCCAAGCCGCAGCGGCTGCTCGGTCCTTCTCCTCCTCCACAGGTCGGGATCACACAGACCATCAATTCCCATGCATTTCCATGCAACGACTACAATTCCGCCGGGCAGCTACGTGCTACGAGTATCACCCTAGCTACCACAGTAGCTCACGGCTGATAAACTATTACGGCCTTCCTACAGCGACCCGTCTTATCAGCCTGACACCATTGCCGGCCCTGTTGTGCTAATTTGTCGCGCCCACAAGAGCTGAGCGCATTTGATTACCTAGCTTTTGCTATACTAACTCGGGATTGCTAGTTTTGGCTCTGTGCCATTATAGAAATAATGCACCATGCATACCCGGTGGACGGTGCAGCAGCGCGCAGGGGTATCTTCTGCTTCTGTGGATCATGGAAATGGCAGGGACAGAATTTCCAAGTGCGGCGAGTGAGGCCAGGCGTGTATATCAAGGAAGGAAGGGAGGAAGGTGACACTGCTGGCTATAACTATATGCTTTCCCGATCTCTGTTGCTTGCGAATGCAGACACGCCCGCGCAGCACCACTGTTGACAGAGAGCAACGCAACACAAACATGGCAACGGGGCCAGGGCCAGAGGCTTCTTGGAGCCGTGCGGCAGTGTGCGAGAGAGGCCCGGGTCTGCATGCATAGAGGTAGAGGATACGTACAGTTACACAAACGGAAATGCGTGATGCTTGCCAGCTTGCTTGCTTCAAGGAAAAGGTTTGATCAATGCGGAGATAATCCTACGGTAGCTAGAGAGGAGATATATATAGGTGCAATAAAAGTGTAGAGGGGTCATCTTGGGGCGGGGACTGCTCCGTTTGTAGGCAGGCAGGCGCGGTTAATCAAGCATGCATGCATGCGTAAAGTAGCCGGCCATGCATCCCGACAAGACTCCGCAACAGAACAGAGATGCCGCGCGCCTACTAGGTGCGTACTTCCACGCAACGGCTGTTTAGTCTAGGTAATAAAATTTACAACGGCAGCATCCGTGAGCCCAAAACGTCGAAAGGCATATACGGTATACCCTCAGAAAAACACTCGCTCCCTCCGCTCACTTTCATAAGTTGTTTCAGATAAGTGAAACTGAGTTGTGTTTGCACAATGTCTAAAACGTCTATAAAGCCTTAAAAATGTGAACCGAGGGTACCCTGCAAAAAAAAAAGTGAACCGAGGGAGAACAAAAATTTGAAAACAAATTTAAATTATTTGGAGTAAAGAAGTCTTCTGCCTCCTGTAATTGGTGTCGGGCCGTGAGCAAAGTTCTTTGACGTCTCCGAGCCTTCTTCCAGGAGCTTGCAGAATCCATGACCGAAAATTGTCGATTACAAATCACCTCCGCGGATAAGAAAACATTCGGAGAAAAGGCATGTATAACATCTCATGTGAGGCCAGACGGAGCCAAAGAACATAACTCTCACATAATCCATTACGAGATTGAAACTGTTCAGCCTTCGTTGGTCGAAATTGGACGCATATTTGCACCGTCTGCTTCACAAGACAGTGTGAACGAGGCAAGCCTACAAAAGCATCATCTCAACGAGTACGAGGAAGGGAGAACTATTACATGAAGACGGCCATATCACTGGTTCACCACCGACAACGGAGAACCAAAACCAAATCTAAAACCATCACACTACCAACACTGATTTGAAACAGCAATGTCCTCGCCCCCTCCAAGAGAGACCCCCTGATCTTATCGGGAGCGGAGGTATATCAGCGCTGCTGCCCTACCTCCTAGGGTTTCGCCAGAGGAAAGGAAGCTGAAAACACTTCATCAATAGGAGATGGACCTGACCTGAATCCCAAGTGCTAGGAGGCCATCATCCTCTTACAAAGCTAGTGCGGCTCATTCGTTATCAACTCCAATAATTATGGTCTCTTTTGAGCTGAAATCATGCGAGATAAAATAGTACTAGTATCAATACCACTGTGCTCTCTTTTCAGGAGGAATCATGCATGCGGGGCAATGGTAAATAATTACACCAGTACAGCACGGGGGCTTTTCTTGCCATTTATGGGTTAGTACAGCGTGAGAGCTTAACAAATGATTTCGTACGTTTACGGAGGGCGAGACGTGACGGGTATCATTCCCGCCTGCCTCTCGCGAGGGGACAGGCGAAATGATCCGGCCAGCCGAAATTATTGGGCCCTCATGGCCGCGGTACGCACGAAATAAACTTTGTTTAATCGATCGGGCGGTCAAAATTGTCAAAGCGTCAGATCATGGCTAGCTGCCGCTGCTGCCCCTGATTCCCCTGAGCTGCACGTACGTGACGCGAAATTAAATATTTCCCGCGCGCAGGCATGCAGCGCGCCGTACGTGTCAAACCTCCGCCCGATCCTTTGCGCGCTCCCGCCGCTACGCTACCTGTAAAGCGCCATTGACGAAGAAATTTGACGGGTTGTGATTTTTTGAATAATGAGCAGGGTCGACGTTAGAGTCGTAGTGTTTGTCTAGCTACGAGCAGTGTGGACAAATCAGTGGTTGGAGTCACAGGAATGGGAAGATTCGAGCTCGGAGCTCGATCGTGTCCTCCGTGTGTCGTCGTCACTGCAAATCCGGCTACGCACGCCATCGCCATCGCCGTCCCGCGTGCATGTGAGCCTTTTGGTATCTTCCAAAAAAATTCGACGGACCAAAATATATGCATGTGAGCGGGACGACGTGGAGTACGCGGGCATGGCATGGTATGGGCTCCTTGGTTCTCATCGATCGGTCCGTCCGTATGCGTCGGCACAATGCACGGCGGAAGCAATGATCGGCTGATTTACAGGTGCAATAATAATACACAGTATACGGTCGAGCAGGGCGAGACCCAACCCAGTCAGAACCTCGACGACTCTAGCGCTAGCTTGCTCCTTACCAAGGCGATTGATCGAACCCATCTGGTACACGCTTCCCTGCTGTCCTCGTGCTGTCAATGTTAGCATGTTGCTTGCCACGTACGTACCGCTGCTGTCTTCATTTGTCCTGTGTACGTACCGGCCACCTGGCCAACGAGTAACGGTACATCTACAAATGTTAGCTTGTTTGGATGTCTGTATTGAAGAGTTCCGTGTTGAATGGCCTAAATTCCAATTCTGTGAGGAAACTGAAATGGGATGAATACGAATTCGACTGTTTGGTTGTTCATTGAATTAGCCATTGAATTGCCTCAGAACTTCCAATACCAAATCATGTTTGGATGACAAACTTTGGAATTGCTTACATTACAGTGAAGATTGTACCTTGTTCTACATGAATTCAAACTGAAATCTTCTCACATGTGACTATAATTAAATTAATATATAGCAGTAAAAAATAAAAAATATTCTATCTGTACTACTTTACCTATCTAACATGAAATTTTCATTCAGTAAGAAAGGCAATCACTGAATATTTCAGGTACACATGAGCTTTGCTAGCATGCAGTTTGATATCCCTCAAATTACTCATACTGTCATACACAAGCACTGTACCAGTTCACCTATTTGACATGCAATGTTCATTCAGTATGAAAGATAATGACTCAATTTCATGGTACACCTAAGCTTCAGTAAAAAAAAGGCAGCAAGTATTCAAGCCCTCAAATCACCTATCTGCACTAACTGCAGTTCAGTCCATTTGATAGTTCACCATGTATAGATAATGGGCAACCTGCCACGGTCACCGCCGGTTATCACCCGTTGCACTTGTCCCCCTATCTTCTTGCTTCATATGGGGATGGGGACGGGTTGGTATGATGGTCGCCACCATCGTCGGACAGGATGGTGGACGCCGCCAGGCTTCCTCTCGCCCACCTTCCGGCCGGGGTGGGGATGGAGACCAGTCTCCATGGCGGTCGCCGCTGGAGACGGAGACCATGAGCGAAGGGGTGCGGTACGAGACGAAGCAATCGGGACAGGGGATGGGAAGGAGAGGGAGAGACGGGGGATGAACAGATCTGCGCCGCTGCCGAGCGCCGCGGTTCGTCACCGCCGCTCTGGTAGCTAGGTCACCCCGAGATCCCCTCTCCTCTCCCTTCTTTTCTTCTTTTCTTTTCTGGTCGCTGGGATCGAAGGGAGTTTTGCGGGGAATGGGCAATTAAGAGGAAAACGAAGCGGGAGCCCTTCGAATCGTGGGAGGGAGCTTTACGTGGGAGGCAAAACAACCCCGAATTGGCCTGCTGTTTCCAATACGAATTCGATGTACTATCAAACATCTGTATCGAGGCTAGATGATTACCAATTCGATTTCCTGGGCTGCAATGGAGACATCCAAATGCGGTGTAAATGAATGTGGAGTATTGTGATTGGCAATAGGGAGGTGAGGGGCTCATCCCTACTTAAAATCAGAGGAGAGAGAAAATTACGTTGAAAGGTTAAGTAAACCTTTGTAGGTTTTTGTAGCTCTAGCATTACTGACCGGCCAACCACCCAACGCCACGTACCCACCACCCATCAAGGGAACTCGTAATGCTGTGTGCACTCGTCCTACTAGTAAGACAAGGGTTAGTGTGTCACTGCAGCACACAGACACAGTGACTTTTATTTCGCTTGTCCCACGCGGAAAGCTCGTAAAAACTTTCCACTGGTAAATCCCATCTGCAGCCGGGCCGCTTTTGCTCTGTTCCATAGCGCATGGAGCATGCAAGAAGCACTCATCAACAGTGAGGAATCGCCCGGCGCCGTGGAAAGCGACCGAGAGCCCGCAGTGCACCAGTGCAGCGCGCAGTGGTAGCTGGAGCAGTTGAGCTGGAGTGTGCAAGCCACCGCATTAATGCCCTCCCGTGGTCAATCTCTAGCCAGCCCACCGTGCCCCGTCTCAACTCAAGCGGCGTACGTACGTAGGCCAGCCGAGCCATACCCAAGGTCGTCGACGGGACGGAGGGGTATTAATGGCGGCGTAGGCGCCCCTCAGCTACCGCCCGCAGCGCAGCAGCGTAGCTCACCCTCACCTCACCTCACCTGCCCTCCGTCCTCTCCCCCTGCCCACGCCATGAACGCTCACACCGAGCTGCTGCTGCTGAGCTCCCGGGCTTAAATGCTCCGCAGAGCCGCCCATGCCCGCCCGCCCGTCGCTCTCGCCCGATCCGATGCCGCATTATTGCATCTGCATGCGCGCCACCACCCCCACCAGCCACCTCTCTCAGAGCTGAGCTCGCGCGACTCTGGTCGACGATAAATACCACTGCGCCCCGCGGCCGCGGCCAGCTTGTTGTGCTGTGCGCGCTCCGTCCGGTGGTACTACCACGACATTCCGACAAGAGGTGTCCTCGTGTCAATGGCGACCCGGTGTGGAGGGGCGGGCGGCGGCGGCGTTGTGGGCGCCGTGGCGAGCGTCCTGGTGCTGTGGCTGGCGGCTGGAGGCGCGGCCGGCCTGGTCGCCACCGACCCTGGCGCGGAGGAGCGGGCGCGGGACCGGGTGGAGGCGCTGCCGGGGCAGCCGGCGGTGGCCTTCGCTCAGTACTCCGGGTACGTGACGGTGAGCGAGCGCCACGGCCGCGCGCTCTTCTACTGGCTCACCGAAGCCGCCGGCGGCGACCCGGCCAGGAAGCCCCTCGTCCTCTGGCTCAACGGCGGTAAGGAAAGCAAGCACCGTGCAGTCCTTAATTTCTTCGTATGCTTGTCTGGAAATCACACTCTGTGCTTGTTTAGATTAGTTAATTCTTTCTTCACTCACTCTCACGGTCGGTTCAGACTTCAGAGTCTCACTGATGGTGTTGACCGAAACCGTTCCTGCGGTCTCCCGATCATGATGAGCCTCCTACGCTTACTTTCGCCACCTTTTGGAGTTTTTAAAAGGATGAAACTTTCCGGGGCTTTGGACACGAACTTCAAAGTTGTTCAAACTCGTTGCCAACGCGCCTGGGTAGCCACAGTAACCAAAGGAAAGCCCCATGATTCTCCTCTGTCCCTCAAACAAACAATATTACTACTCCAAGTCCAACCATAATGCACACTTGCACACACACACACACACACACACACACACACACACACACACACACACACACACACACACACAGATGAATGTAACCAAGATCCAACGGCCACGAGTGTACGAACTGAAACTTGACATAATTCCAGGCTAGCTTGGCCCATTCCTTCCTTGGTGAAGGACAACGTACTGGTGATTTTTTTCGTTTTGGGAGTTTGGGGCGGCTGTATATCCGTATGATGGGGATGGCACGGAGGGAGTACGTGGTAGTGAATGCGCGCGCAGGCGGGAGTAAATGTGCGAGCGAGGACATGACGGATGCCTGAAACACGAGCATGGATCGCAGCTGCAGAGTGCCAGCTTGGCCTTGCCCGTGCAACATGCATGACAAGTTCTATCGTACGTTTTTCGCAAAAAAAAAAAGGTTCTACCGTACGTTTTGCTTAGCTTTTTTGACATGAAACTTCATGGGGGGGGGGGGGGGGGGGGGGGGAGAGAGAAGAAACATAATCCAGGCAGACTGACAATGGCTGTAATTAAACTCCATTCTTGGAGGTTTTCGCCGTAGAGAATGAAGCAATAAATAAGCCCACCTTGGTCGATAGATAGTACTAGGTTACTGTCATCTCTGAATGTGGTCTTGAGTATCTAGGTCACATGACATGCACGTTCAGTTACTAGTCATAGACAACAAGTCTTTCATAAGTATAAGTACCCACTCTCTGCACATGTTAGCGCAGAGAATTGTCTTATGCACCTGGACGCAAGGAGATGGTGTTTAGCCTCTCCTAATCACACTGCCACCGCTGTCTGCAAAATCCCAATGGCTCTCCAGACGGCTGCGTGCCTGCATGCATGCCTCTGCCTTGCAAATGTAGCGCCACCCCAAATTCCTATGCACCTGATCCGGCCGTCCTGCGCTGCTGAATGGAGTACCACACTACACTACACCACACCTGCGCGACAGCGCGGCGTCGTCCTCGATGACGCAGTGGCCAGCCCCAGCCGGCCAGCCGTCGCCGACGCAGAGCCGTCCAGAGCTCGATCTGGCGGGAGCCTGATGAATGCATGAACCCCGTCCTTGGAGATCCGGGAAATCTTAGCCACAGGGCTGGCTGCTTCCTCATGTGAGTGTATGTGACCGCTGCGTGCTTGTGCTGCGAGCCAGGGAGGGGGCCAGCCAGGGCCATGGACGAAATGATGAGCTACGTTGTGGTAGGCGTCGTGCTGCCAGCCGGCAGATATGTGTTTGGTTCGTGCGTGCGTGACCACCGCAAAGGAAAAAAAGGCTGCGACGGCGAGCCGCAGGCAGGCCACCACCTTTCCTTGTGATTTTTCGCTGCATGCTAGCAGTAATCTTTTGTTGCTAATGCCACAGGCGATGGGCACTAGCGTGTACCCCCTTGATATTCCCTTTGCTCCATCTCTGGTCATTGTCACTCACGCGCCGGATCGGGCGCGTCCAGGGGCTACACACCAAACCCAAACCCCCGCCCCACACTGCCGCATACCACCAAACATTACAAAGGCACAAGGATGTGCCGTCGTGTGGTCATTGCGCTTGTGCACTGTGTAGTATGCAGTTGGGCCACTGCGATCGATCTGCGTCGGCGCCGGCAGATCTGCGTGTTCATGCTGTGCGCATCTGCCTTGCCTGCATCCATCCGCGTCGCGTGCATGGAGATGGTGACTCTGTGCGCGGTGGCCTTTTCCTTCTTGCACGCAGGCGCATGGCATGGCGTTGGCGCGGAGCGAGACTGCGATGGCGATCGATGATGCGCTGCCGCCGGCCGTGGTTTGTTTTGCTTTGACCTGCGGCTGCCTGCTGCCTCGGGAATTGGGGGCGGGCAGGCAGAAACGGCCGGTGCACGCCTCTGCCGCTGGCTGCGCCCCTTTTTCTTCTCCCTTGCGATTAGGATACGCTTTGCTTGTCTGAAGAAGAAGAAGCATATCTTATCCGTGGTAGATGCAGTTTTTAAATGACAAGTGTTCACCGTAAGCACTACTGCACTAGACCATTACTGGTGTTGAACTGCCAGTGTCACTTTGGCTCGTTCACCCGTCGCCCGTCGGCGCCGATCGATCATGATTGTGGGCTGCTCTGAATCTCTGCCATGCCGTCTGTCTGTCTGGCCCTAGCTTTTGCCTTCATGCTCTGTCAACCACAGTGTGCGTGGCCCTACTTGACGCGCACATTTCACTTGCTGCATCATCATGAGAACCTCCTTTACTTACTTCCATGGCAACGCAAGATGAATCTTCAAATGGGAGTGCAAACCTAGTACTGTATTATTATTGTTTTTTGCACTTCCGCCAGTGGGGTTCTCTGAATAATTTCGCTTCGCAGGCCCTGGGTGCTCCTCCGTGGCTTACGGCGCGTCCGAGGAGATCGGCCCGTTCCGGATCAAGCCCAACGGGACGGGGCTCTACCTCAACAAGTACTCGTGGAACAGAGGTGAGTCACTGGTACCACTCCTGTTGTTATGCCTGCAGATGTGTTCGGCACAGGCTACTCGCTGAACTGACTGAATTTTGTTGACTGAACTAACTGAATTTTGTTGCTGCATGCAGAGGCGAACCTTCTCTTCCTCGAGTCGCCGGCCGGCGTCGGCTTCTCCTACTCCAACACCTCCTCCGATCTCAAGACCTCCGGCGACGAGAGGACCGGTAATCCTCCATCGTATAACAAGTTTGGGTCAGGTAGAATTTCCACTGTTCAAACCTACTAGTGATTTTGATGTGCCTGTGGAATGCTGTGATGCAGCTCAAGACTCGCTGCAGTTCTTGATCAGCTGGATGTCGCGGTTCCCGCAGTACCGGCACCGGGATTTCTACATCGCCGGAGAAAGCTACGCCGGTAAGTTACTTGTGATCTCAGTGGGGTAGCCTTCTTTCCGTAGTTCTCTGGCTTTCAGAGCACCGGGAGGAAAATTCTATGATAACTGCCACACTAGCACTATGATAGGAATAATGACCCACCTGAAAAGTACTTACACTCACTCTTGGGATCAATTCCTTTTATCTCCAGGCCACTACGTGCCCCAGTTGGCGAGGAAGATCGTCGAGTACAACAAGGCTTCGCCCAACCCCTTCATCAACCTAAAGGGAATCCTTGTGAGCACCACACTCACTCAAAAGTACCTACAGCATTCCACCAGTGGTGGATCGATCGCACTGAATCTTCCATTTTTTTGTTGATCGTGATGATGTACCCAGGTGGGGAACGCGGTGACCGACAACTACTACGACAACATCGGCACGGTGACCTACTGGTGGACGCACGCCATGATCTCCGACGGCACCTACAGGGCCATCCTCAAGCTCTGCAACTTCAGCAGCGCCAACGTCTCGAATGCCTGCAACCGCGCCATGAGCTACGCCATGAACCACGAGTTCGGGGACATCGACCAGTACAGCATCTACACGCCCTCCTGCCACGCCACCTCCGATTCGTCGGCGGCATCCGGCAACTCCACTGCACCGCGCAGGCACCGCCGTGCAGTGCTCAGGTTCAAGGACACCCTCATCCGCCGGAGGTCCAACAGCTACGACCCCTGCACGGAGACCTACGCCGAGAAGTACTACAACCGGCTCGACGTGCAGAGGGCCATGCACGCAAACATTACAAGGATCCCCTACAGATGGACCGCCTGCAGGTTCAGCTTCAGACAAACTTTCTTCTCTGTTCTTGTTATGGCTGGGTCATGGAATTGAAGATTAACAAGCAGGGGGTGCTTTGACATTGACAGTGATGTGCTCATCAAGACATGGAACGACTCCGAGTTGTCGATGCTGCCCACGTACAGGATGCTGATCAAGGCTGGGATTAGGATATGGGTGTTCAGGTAAGCTCAAGAGTCTGAAACAGGCAAAGTTTTCCTTCACTGCAGTACAAATTGTTTCAGTGGATGTAACCTATTTTGAATGGTGAATGCAGCGGCGACACGGACTCGGTTGTCCCGGTGACAGCGACGAGGTTTTCACTCAGCCACCTTGGTCTCAAGACTAAGATCCGCTGGTACCCATGGTACTCAGCCGGTCAGGTACTCATGATGCCATTGCTGCTCTTCACTTGCAGTATATACAACAAAGCGGCACTGTAACCACTTTGCATTTGCAGGTAGGAGGGTGGTCTGAGGTGTATGAAGGGCTGACATTTGCGTCGGTGAGAGGCGCGGGGCACGAGGTGCCACTGTTCCAGCCAAGGAGGGCGTTCAGGATGTTCGTATCATTCCTGGCTGGGAAGCCATTGCCCAAATCCTGAAGGCTCATGCCTGCCATGAACATGAACCGATGATGTGCAGCGTGATGCCTAGCGAAAGGTGGTTGAAACTGTGTGAGATGGATGGAGAGAGTGATGTAGAGTGCTTGCAAGTAGTAGAAAATAACTAGTACGTAGTTCATAGGTGACGAGTGATTGATTTGGTCTGGGGAAAAGGATGAGAAGAGAATAAGGGTGATTGTGCCATGGAAACCATGGGCATTTGCAGGAACGAGCAAATAAACTTGAAGGCTCTATTCTTGATGTTGTCTTACTATCAGTTTTCACTATGAAATTTCCACATCAAATAGGAGTATGTTGCATCTTCCATGCCAAACAAAGCAGAGAGGGACAACAAAATAAACACCAAGAACATTTCTCAAATGACCCATAAAGTCGCACTATCAGTAATTTATCTCCCATGGAAATCCATATCGAGCTCGCTAACCGTACAGGAACAACATTGCAAAACAAGGCGACTACTCTAACTGAATCTAAAATAGCATGATCTGCAAAATCCATGAAAGCAAATGCAACATCCTGAGGGGAGTAGAGAAGAATCAGACCTTGAACCCCTCGGCACGGAGGCATTGCCTGTGAGCTTCGATCCATTTGGTGCACGCAGACTCCCCGTACTCGACGATGCACTCATCTCTGAACCTCTTGGTGTCAGGGAAAGCGCAGCATATCTTCTTCTTCGGCTTCGGGTCAGTGGCAGGAGCTGCTGGGCCTTCGTTCACAATCGAGCACACAGGAGCATGCACGGGCGTTGGGGATTCCGTGCTGCCCATTTCAGCAGCAGCAACTCGGGTATGATCTGCAAAACGGGGGGCGGGGAAAAGAGAAAATTCACTTCAGTCTCCGTTGATCATGATATATCTGCACATTCAACGGGAATAACCAAAAATTATGTCGTTCTTTGATTACAATCTACTCGAGTAGTAGTGGATAACAGGACAAGCGGATATTGGAACACCGCAGTGTTCTCTGAACTTACTGACGAACAAAAACAGATAGGTTTTCCCGCAATTTTTTTTTTTGATCATTTCGGTGCAGCAATAGGAATTGCGCGAGATGAAACAGGGATATGAGATAGCCTGATCTCATGTAAGCCAAGGTTCAATTGT
Organism: Triticum aestivum; assembly: GCF_018294505.1. Lineage (NCBI taxonomy): Eukaryota > Viridiplantae > Streptophyta > Magnoliopsida > Poales > Poaceae > Triticum > Triticum aestivum. Next base: position 590,452,001 of record NC_057809.1, on the reverse strand, counting down.
GCACCGGCAAGATTAAAAGTCAGATCTTGATGACAACTATGAGAAATCTATGACAGAGCAGTCGGCTACCTGAATTTCTTTTCCTGAAGGCCCAAATCATGGAGAAAATCTTGCTCCACTGCTCGAATGAGCAAGGATAACCACGAAAACAGACTAATTTAATCCTAAACGCGCACAACAGCATCGGATCAGCCGTCGATTCACGCTGCTCTTTGCAGAGCCCACACCACAAGTACGCCCAACCGCGGCGACTAAACAGAGATAGATGTATGCGGGGATCGAAGGGAGGAGACGTTACTTGCCTGGACGGACGGAACCGAGGAGCGCCGCTGCCGTCTTTCGTCTGCGCGCCGTGGGCGGGCGGATTTTATGTGTCGACGGCGGCCGCGCGGTGGCCGTGCGCGTGTCTGGCTCTTCTTCTTCCTGGGGCTTTTTTTTTTTGAGAGAGAACGTCGGCCTTTATTAATTAAGCAACAAACTTACACAGAGTCTCCGGGATGCAATCCGGAACAGAATGAAAAATACAAAGACTAGAAGAGTTCAAACTAGATCTAGCTAGCATATGAGCTAGAACATTACAATGCCGATGAACATGCTGGAAACAAGTTGAAGAGAGGCCGCCCGCCAAGAGTTTAATCTCTGAAAGAATAGAACCCACCTCCGAGCGATCCCTCGAGGGAGACGAGAGGCGCTGCATCACCGAGATGCAATCAGTGTTGAAAATAACTTCGGAGAAACCCTCCTCTTGGGCCAAGGCGACAGCACGCCGGAGCGCCACGGCCTCAGCCAACTTAGGGGCCCGAGCGCCCAGAAGAGGTTCAGAACAGGCTGCTACACAGCGCCCCGCATGATCGAGCACCACCACACCCAATGCAGACTTGCCCAGCTCTTGCGACACCGTAGCATCAGAGAAAGCCACCACCGAACCTTGCGGCGGCGGAGACCAAAGGCGAGCAGAAAGGGAGGTCTCACGCCTAGGAGCAGGAGCGTGGTCATATAAATGTCGAAAGATCAGGTCGATGTAGGCCTTTGCCCTGGCAGCGGTATGTTTCGGCTGGGGCGCCGCAGATTCATTCCTCGCCAAATTCCGTGCTTTCCAGATATGCCAAATGGCAATCGTAAGAACAGTTGCCTCTCAGTCCGAGCACCTGGACAAGAAGTCGAAGAGCCATTGCTTGGGGGAGGACGAATGTGCGCGCCGGAGCTTGATGTGGAAGAAGCCTTTGATGTCATCCCACACAGCACAGGCATGAGGGCAGAAGAGCAGTGCATGCTCCACTCGCTCCATTCTACCGCAAAAAGGGCAGTCCGTCCTGGTAGGGACTTGGCGAAGACTGAGCTGATCACCTGAAGGTAAGCAATCATGAGCAAGGCGCCAGAGTACAATCTTCATCTTATTAGGAACCTTGACCCGCCAAAGGGCCTTCCAAAGCTTCTCCTCCGCTGGCCAACCTGAACTTTGGCCCAAACCATTGTTGCTTCGGTCTTGAAGAAACCGACTTGTTCTTGCAAAGTTGTACGCAGACTTGACGGAATACTCACCAAACCTTGTGAAAGGCCATCGCACAAAATCTGTTCCACCATTTCTATCAACCAGGACTTGAAGAATTTCCCCGGCCACACCAGGAGAAAAGAAAGCCCGGACAGTCTCCTCGTCCCAAGCCTTCCTGTCAGCATCAATAAGGCAGTGAACTGTGGCAGTAGCAGGAATGGGCGAGGTGGGCTGCAGCACACTTGGTGGAGTAGACGGGATCCAATGATCAGCAAGGATATTTATCTGTCGCTCGTCTCCGATCCCCCACTGCACACCCCGCTTGAGAAGATCTCGTCCATGAATAATACCACGCCACATGGCCGAAGCCATCCGTGGCACCGAGGCATTCCAGAAGCTGCAATTGGGGTAGTATCTACCCTTCAAAACTCTAGCACATAATGAATCAGGTTTAGCTAGAAGTCTCCACCCTTGCTTACCCAGCATTGCTTGGTTGAAGAGGGTCATATCCCGAAAACCCATGCCACCGAGAGACTTGGGTGTCGAAAGCCAGGCCCAAGACCTCCAATGAAGCTTCTTCCTACCATCCTCCTTTCCCCATCACTGATCGGCCACAATTTTTCTGAACTTTTCACAAGTGGCAACCGGAAGGCGAAAACAGCTGGAGACGAAAGTAGGAATGGCCTGAGTGATAGACTTCAGCAGAGCCTCATTCCCCGCCCTAGACAATGGCCGGTCACTCCACCCGAAGATGTTCTGCCAGGCTCTGTCAGTCAAGAATTTGAACGTACTAGTGGGAGAATTACCAACCTCGGTAGGCATGCCAAGATAGAAGTCATGAAAGGTTTCATTATAAACACCGAGTCTGGACTTCACCCTGTTCTTAATGCTGTCCGGACAATTCCGACCAAAATAGATAGATGATTTCTCCTTACCAAAGAGTCCACACTACGCTGGTCACTCTTAGCAAAGAAGATGCTATCGTCCGCGAATAGGAGGTGTGAGATAGGAGGGCCTTGACAGCCGTTTTTGATTCCATGTAGCTCGCCACAACACTCCTTCTGGAAGAGCAGACTAGACAAACCTTCAGTGCACAGAAGAAACAGGTAGGGGCTAATTGGATCCCCTTGCCGGATGCCCCGAGAAGGAACCACAGGCTGAGTAAGCTCACCATTGACCCTGACAGCATAACGAACCGTAGTAACACACGTCATCACAGAATCAATCCAAGCCGGTGCGAAACCCAGCTTAGTCAGGCAAGCATGAAGGTAGCTCCATTCAACACGATCGTATGCCTTCATCATGTCGATCTTAAGGGCAAAGAAGGGTTCTTTCACTCTCTGCTTTCGAATGGTATGCATGCATTCATAGGCAATGAGTGTGTTGTCCGTGAAATCGGCCCGGAACAAAAGCACTCTGGCTTTCAGAGACCACAACAGGTAGTAGCACCTTCAGACGGTTGGCTAGCACCTTCGAAGCAATTTTGTAAAGCACGTTACAGAGACTGATGGGCGTGAAATTCTTCAGATGCTTCGGTCTCGTAGTCTTGGGGATAAGAACAATAACTGAGTCACAAAAACCCTCCGGGATCGGCCTGCTCTCAAGGAAACCACGAACAGCCTGACAGATATCCTCCTCAAGAAAACTCCAGTGGGTCTGATAGAAGAGAGCCGGAAACCCGTCCGGTCCTGGAGCTTTCGTCGGGCCCATTTGGAAAAGCGCAGACTTGATTTCCTCGTTGCAGTAAGAAAGAAACACAATTATTTTAGGGAAAGGAAAGAAACACGTACTGTAGGTGGGTAAATGGAAGCAAAAGGCCGGGCCCGACGGGCCCAGCCCAGGAGGCCACACTTCGTGTTTTTTCTTCCGACAGCGCACACTCCCTGTTTTTGTTTTTTTGACAGTGCACACTTCCTGTCTTTTTTTTATTTCTCTTTGGTATTCGAATTACTCCCTCCGTAAAGAAATATAAGAGCGCTTAGATCACTGCGTAATTTTATAAAGTTTGACCAAATCTACATTAAAAATTATCAATATCTACAATACACAAATGTATTTCATGATGGATCTAATGATATTGATTTGGTGTTGGGAATGCTTTTGTTTACCTATAAAACTTGGCCAACTTAAAAAATACTTGACTTAAGGTAAACCTAATGTGCGAAGTCTAAGGATATGGAGGGAGTACAAAGAGGAAATTGTTCTGAAAGTTTTTTTTCTTTTGCCTCATTTTGGTCAGGATTTTAGGCATCGATGATAAGTTGATTTTCTCCACTATTTCGCCATCAATCCTCTCCCTCTCCCTCTCATGGATTATGTTAGTTGTGGCACATGAAAACTTAGATCGACTGTGGATCGTGATGACCAGGGAAATAATTGGTTCGTTGAGATGATCATAGCTTTAACTGCAATTCTTCTTTGTGATGACTCTAATGCATTGTTATCTAACGTATTCTTCTTGGCTGCGGTGGCGTTGACTGTGTTGTGACGAAGTCGGTGCCTAATTATTTTGGGTGCATCCGAAGCGGTAGATTAAGAATGTTTCAGAAAAAAATCTCTACTATTAGGGTAAATAAGTTTGGAAATAAACCCTGCTTGTACTAATTCTGCTTGACTAGTTAATTAAATGTATTAATGGCTCAGTTCTTAAATCGATTTGGTGCAAAACAATCCCTATTTAAAGAAACCTTTTTTTTTGACAGAAAGACTGTAAGGGACCCCCTACAGCATAATTGGCAACAAACTCAAATTACAAGTACCATGCTTTGAACCTGGGTGGGTGGAAAGGCATCAACCCCTTCCCACCACTAGGCTATGCCTTAGGCTGGTCACAATGGGTAGGAACTTAGGAGTAACATTACACACTCCAATGCAATTTTGCTTATGTGGCACATATTTAATGAAGAGAGAGCTTCTTGTGGTAACTAGCTAAGTTACCGGAACATCACATACTCCAAGAAACAATGAGTCTATGACCTAATAAATACATCGTTGCATGACACTACATACATGTTCCTACCCACTATGAAGGTAGTAACATAGTCTAGGGAAGTGTGTAGATTACTAGCTTATGTTCCTGCCCATTATGACCAGCCTTAGTCTGCAAACAAACCTAATTAATTGCACGCGTAATTAATTATCTAGTTAATTAAGTGCATTAATGACTTGATTTCCAAACTAACCCAGTGTTTGGTTCTCAAATTATTTTTGCATTAATGTCTGCGTGTGAAATGACGACGTGCCAACTATACTTTAATACTATAGATGAGCTGAAACATGGCACGTCAAACCACTCTGCGATGTTTCCTCTCACCGGTGATATAAAATATGCGTTGTCAACCTTTGCTTCATACAACATCTCCACTAGCGGCAGAAAACGGACCGCCAAGCAAGGGTGGCCCAGTAGTGGTAATTGTCCGCTTTGCAAAAAGGATGGAGAATCAACAGACCACCTTTTCAAGTGTCGATACGCCCTTGGGATTTGGTAAATTATCAAGTATTGGCTAAAACTTCACCAATTGGATACTTCCACTTGACAGTTGAGACGTGCCCTAAAAAAATGGTGGATCGGTCTTTCCGAAGCCCCCCTACCAAATAGCAAGGCCATGGCATCCTCAACCATGCTCATCTCATGGTCTACATGGAAATGAGATAAACACACTTGTTTTCCACAACAATGGAGTGCCACCGTCGATCTTACTAGAAAACATCAAGAAGGAGGCCTTGCTTTGGGTGGCCGCGGGAGCAAAGAAACCAAGGACGATCATGTCAGGAGAGTAACTCCTTTAATAGTAGAGATAAGGGGTGTTTAGTTGTAACATAATCAAACCAAACTATTCTTCTCCCTTGATTAATATACTAGGCAAGCCTTTTGTCCCCATTTAAAAAAAAGGAATCGACAGAAAAGGAAACACTTTGGCTCACGAGCTAGGGGCTAGAGCTAGACAACAGGAAAGACCAGACTTGGATTGCGGAAGTGCCTCGCGAGCTTCGTCCTCTGCTACCGCACGGGACATGTGGTTAGCAACCCAAAAATTCATATAGCTTCGTCCTCTGCTGATGGTAGATTGTTTTGTGCAATTCCTATTTTACCTTTGTTATTAGGTATCTCAAAAAAAAAGGGTGTGCTTTCTAGTCAAAGACAAAAAGAATGCAAGGTACCCTTTAATTGTCCAATTCCTCACCACCCTTTTTTTTCCTAATATAGAATAAAAGGAGCCCCACAGGACCTATCTAGGAAAACCAGATACGGTGGGCCTGAAACCACCGCGATCCAAGTCTGTTCTCTGGCCGGCCCAGCCCAGCCCAGTGTGAGCTTGGGAGTTTATATAACCGTCCTACCTCGCTCGGTCGCCTCTCTGGTAGAAGAGAAACCCTAATCTAAGCACCAGTCGGCGGCGGCGCCCAGTTAGAATGATCTCGACAGAAAAGAGGATAGTGGCGGCGGGGGAAAAGACGAGTGAGGAAGCTTTGAAGGAGGAGGCGGAGATGGAGGGGGCATCCGGGAAGCTCGCGGGGCTGCAGTCTATCGTTTTACCTCCCGGCCAAACGACTATGGAGTCCCGTGGCAGGAAGAATCATACGCGTGCAGATATGCTGGTAAATATACACAAGGCGCTTTTAGTATTGGAAGGCATGATGATGGATATAGCACCGGATGAGTCGAAGGACACGCCCGAGGATCACATGTCCAACTCCGGCAGCAGTTCCGGCAAGCAGACTGTCCGCTCAGAAGCCGTTCCGAGATTGGGGAAACAAGTTTTTTCACCTGCAATGGATTCGTTGAACATGATCAGTGGCTGGTACCCCAATTTAGTTAAGATAAGAAAGGGATCATAAAGCCCAAGGCGCTGCCGGAGGGTCCTGATGCCTATATGGAGGGGTTGACGTTCCTGAATGATCTCAAATCCAGGCTTGAGGAGAAACTCAATCGCGCCAGCAAATTCGACAGATTGGAATCAGATGGTGCTGATTGTGGTGGTCATGAGAAAAAGGATGAGCTTGGCAGGGGAAAATCAGATGGTGATGCGAAGGTTGAAGCGGGCAAGCTTGTACTGGGACCTGCATTTCCCAGTGGCAAGTCCATGGTCGTATCAGACAAGCAGATGGTCGAACATGCACCTCCTACTCCTGCCATAGTGGTTTGTGGTGGCGAGTCCGTGGTCGAATCAGACAAGCCGATGGTCGAACCTGCACCTCCCAGTCCTGCCATAGTGGTTTGTGGTGGTGAGTCCGTGGTTGAATCAGGCAAGCCGATGCTTGGACGTGTGGTGATGACAAAAAGGATGAGATGGACATCGCCAAATTGTTTGACGAATTCCAGTCGGAGACGGATGCAGAGTCAGAGTCAGTGATGGGTTCAGATACCAATGAGGGGATGTCCATTGTCAAATCAGACAAGTTGATATTAGATTCTGCAGATCTCATTCCCACCAGATTAGAACAGTACTCGGTCCAGGATCCTGATCATGATGAGATGGACAGAGGCAAACCAGGCACACTGTTATCCATGGAGGCCAAAGCCGCCGAGGCGGCGGCTCACGAAGCATATAGATTTGCTTCAGAGATCCGTTGCTGGGAATCTGCATGGAGCAAAACCTGCAATTTCTTCACAGACACCAGTAAGCAACTATCAAATAGCCCATGTTTAACTAGTGTTTCATGTCAGATAGCCTGTGTACAAATAAAAGGGTAGCTGTTATCTTTTTCATTGGAACTTCGTGTAGGGATTGATTTACTTAATTTGCTGATTATCTAGTGGCAGTTCGTGCATTTGATTAGAACATTTCTGATGAGCGCTTCATTTCCTGATGAGCGCTTCATTTCCTCGGGTCCTTCATGCAGCGGCGCTGAGTTCCATGCAGTTTACACATTACACACCTGGAAACATGTCATACCACCGTGTCGGCTCCACCCCGGAAACCTTGCAGATCTTTTCCGTCAAACTCGCAAAGATAGGTGGTGGTCTTGCGTGGCCATTGTCTGTGTATGGTGTGGTTGCCGCCCGTGACATCGTGGATCACAACCGCAACATTCTCTTCTCTTGTAGTAGGAGCCAGGCCCAAGAACTGAGACAGGATGTACGTATGCTTGATTTTCTTTTGGAGATCATGATTGCACGACTACCTGCGTCCTCTCTTGTTAATTAATGAGGTGATTGTTGATGCCTGCAGGATCCCTTTTTGCACTTGATTGGACCGTCTCGTGCAATTGTATTTATGGACATGGTTGACTTTGAAATCCAACTAAAAGTAAAAGGTACAACAAAGTCTGAAGATAAAGCATTGATCAGTTATGTGTGCAATTATAATGGAGGATGTAGTCCTGGTGTATCTACCTTATGCATTGAGAAATTCTTCTGCACACTGGAGTTATGCTTGCAGCGAATTAGACGAACGGTCCAGGCTACTATCTTGGGTGTTCAGGTAGTCAAATATGGCTCATGGCCTTTTGAATATGGCGGCCGAGTTACTTGCTCCCCACCATCAGAAGGGGAAATGGTGTGCACTGATAGTGGAGTCACTCCTATTATTAATTTAGCATCTAGCCAAATTGTCCTGCTTGAGTCAAAAGGTAAAGCACTGCCGAAAGGTTTTCATGGTTACATAGTTCTGTCGAGGCAAGTTGTTTCTGTAGAAGCTGAAGGAGTGTTGGACCTTGCCCTGGAAGCCTACTCCAGATCTGGTGATACCACTACTGCACAAGGTCATGTCCGTTTCTTGCCCAAATTTTGCGGTATAAGCCAGGATAAATGTTTTCTTGATGATGTCGAGGTAGTGATTACTGTTGCTTGGTCCCTTGTTGCTACGAGCAAGCGGGAGGTGGTGTTAGAACGAGGTTTGTCTGAATATTGACCTAAGAGATTTGGGCGAGGAACACCAACCAATCCCATGATCTGATTCGTATGGGGGTTATTGGAGTATGTTATGTAATCTGTCAACAATTTGTGCACCCACTGTAAATGTGATCTGATTTGTATGTGGGTTATTGGAGTATGTTATGTAATCTGTCAACAATTTGTGCACCCACTGTAAATGTCGTCCAACTATGTACAGTAACTTCTAAGTTATGCTCTGTCGTCTGATGTTGAACTCTATTCTAAAGTTGCTTCTTTATGTTTTTAGTGCATTGTGTGTAGTATAATAATATTTGTCAAATGTCTTTTGTGTGGTACAGAGATTATAAATCACATGCTTATGCTATAAATATCTGAATGCTAGGATTTTTTATTTAGCTCGTCAAACTGATTTGGTGCGAACTAGGAAACCTAAAAAGCTGTGATTCAATAGTGGTGAGCTCTGCCTTCATGGGAGCTTTTCTTTGCAAATCCTAAATGTACGCTTCCTTTTTTCTCTTCTTAAAAGATGCAAATCCTCTTACACTAATTTTGGAAAGCGTGGAGCGGTTATGCTACAATCCTGCTGGCTAACGCTTCCTTTTTGGCATCTTTTAACCGAATTTTCTCATAGCTTTGCGTGAACGTGGTCATATTCAGGTATAAGGGCATCTCCAACGGTAAATTTCCTCCCCCATTCGTCCAAGGGCAGGGGAGGACCAATCCACAGACATGGATGCGGGAGGTTGCCATCCACCGCTGTCCGCATACATTTCAACTCGCAATTGTAATGACCGGATGAAATTCATGCAAACCGGCTGATATCATCAAAGTTCAGATAGAAAATATCAATCTAGTACAACAATGTCTCAAATTTGACTAGATTAACCGGATGTCCAAAAAAGATTTCATTGACGGATTATATCGTCCCACACACTCCCCCTTCAGCTTCATCCAATAATGTATGTACGTAAATGGTCGTCCATCTGTCCTGTGATAGACCAGGGCAGCACATGTAAGCTACATAATTTATAGACCAACATTGAGTGAATGAATGATTTAAACAAGTTGACCAAGAAGAAGCAAAACTTATGATCTCCTCCTCTGTCACGTGCAGTGTCCATCTTGCCTCCAGCTGACGAACCACTTGACAAAACCTGAAACCTGGTGACACAGGTCTGAGACTATGGATAGCATACCAGCGATACGATAACGACCTCACGTTGTGTTCTTGAATGATGTACATGTCGTTGGGAAGGTGCCCTTTTGCTCCTGCCTACGAAATCCACGCCGGCCGTCGTCGTCTGCCATCACCACACCAGACCACACCTAGCTCGGAGAGGAGACGATATGGTGTCGGACGCCAGCAAGAAGAAGGCGGTGCAGAAGAAGGCCGCCGCAGCCGCCAAGAGGGGCGCCAAGGTCCCCGCCTCCTCCGCATCGTCTTCCGCCTCCAACAACAAGACGGGGGCCAAGGCCGCTGCCGACGCCCTCGCCGCCGTCCAGCTCGCGGACCGCACCTGCACCGCCGTCCTCACCTCCCACCAGCTCTCCCGGGACATCCACGTACGTCTCCTCTCCTCTCCTCTCCTCTGTCAGAGCAGATCAGACCCCTCTTCCTCTTCCTCTCTTTCTATCTATTTTATTCTATATCTATGCAGAGGAGAGGAGGGGATTATATGTATGTATGTATGTATGTATGTATGGTTCGTCTTTCTTTCAAATAAATATATTGCCTGCGCTGCGCTGCGCCGCAGATGCACATCAGCACCTAATCTAATTTAATTTAATCTAATCTAATCCCAAACAAAAAAGTCTTCTACTCCTTCAGTTCCAAAATAGATGATCTAACTTCATATTAACTTTGTACTAAAGTTAGTGTAAAGTTGAGTCATCTATTTTGGAACGGAGGGAGTAGTAAATAAGTAGTACAAAACAAGCACAACTTTTTTTGTCTTGCTGGATGGGTTGGATTCATTATTTAATAATAATAATTATTATTATGACTTGTGTGCACCTCGCCTGCCCACTCTCTTCTGATTATTATTAAAGAAATATAAGAGCGTTTAGATCACTAAAGTAGTGATTTAAATGCTCTTATATTTCTTTACAGAGGGAGTATATCACAAGATTACAATATGGAAATTTTTCTATTGCCTAGATGCTTCTCTACTCTACTGCTATGCTAGATCAGATCACATCACATCACTGGAGGGGAGGCATACTAATATTCTACTACAGTACAAATTAAATTGTTTATCATACACTACTACATACTCACTCCTGGTCCATATGCAATTCCTATCATATAAACATCATGGATTAGATTAGATTAGATTAGATGGTGAAATAGTATGCATACACACACACCTTTCATGTTTGGTAGGTTTATAACATTGCCCATTACCTTCATTCTCTGCAACTGCAACGCTACCTTTCTTCCACTAAAGGAAGGTACATATTCCCTCTGTAATAAAGAAATATAAGAGCATATACATCACTATTTTAGTGATTTAAACGCTCTTATATTTGTTTACAGAGGGAGTACAAGATATAATGATGAATGGTCTAACTCTGTTTTCTGTCTGTCTTGATGAATGTCACTTGCAGATAGAGTCTCTCACTTTAACATTCCACGGCCACGATCTACTTGTAGACACAGACCTGGAGCTCAACTACGGCAGGTTAGTACGTACATTATATGCCATCATGATCACCATCACGCTCTTCCCAACCTCTTCTTGCCTTTGTGATCTTGGATGTTTAATGGGTTTGTTATTCCATCTCAGGCGCTATGGTTTGCTTGGTCTGAATGGCTGCGGCAAGTCCTGCCTTCTCAAAGCAATAGGGTGCAGGGAGCTTCCTATCCCTGACCACATGGATATATACCACCTCAGCCATGAGATCGAGGCTTCAGACATGTCTGCACTTGGAGCCGTCATTAGCTGTGATGAAGAAAGGGTCAAGCTCGAAAAGGAAGCTGAAGTTTTGGCTGCTCAAGTATGTTTCTCTTCTCATCAATCAATTTTTCTGCTATCATCATCATCTTGTTCTTCAAGCTTGTACCTTTCCTTTTGCAATGCCTGCTCCTGCTCTGTTGTTGTACTACTGATACCGACTCATCTCTCAAGATGTTCTGACGAATACCTACCTGTGCTGGCATATTTAGGATGATGGCGGTGGTGCAGCTTTGGAGCACGTATATGAGCGGTTAGAAGCAATTGATGCATCCACCGCTGAAAAGCGTGCTGCTGAGATTTTGTTTGGCTTAGGCCGAAATGCTAGACAATATCCCTGTTTGAAGGGTGATCCATTATCAATGAAACTAGGAAAAATGAACAATGATGAGCTCATAGTTGTCAATGAGTCAATCGTTTTTATTGTTTTTAAAAAATGCCTTTCAATTTTGCCAAGTTAAAAGGTTCTGCCATGGCTTCCTTTGTTACGATGAACAATGATGTGCGCCTTGCTGTAGGAATGCCTGGCTGTTGGAACAGCCATACTGGAGAACCTGTTGGTCCGCTGACCACAAAATCACCATGAATATAGGTTGTTACAGGTTTTGATTATACATGTCTCGGCACATTTGGGTTTTAATTCCTGACTTTGTTGGACTTTACTCTGTTGGGTGGTGGTAGGATGAAACTTAAAAAGCTACACTTATAGTTCTCTAGTGGACCTATTTTGCCCAAGATTTACTTGTGCTGATTGTGAGATGGTGTTGGTAGATTGTTTTGATAGCTCCAGGCCTACATTTCTCATCTTCCATTGACACAATCAGTTTTATCATGTTTGTAAAAATAGCATGATTACTGCTTAGCTGTTTGAGTTGAGGTTGACTGAGATAATATAGTACCCAGTACAAAATTATTTCCGAAGCCAAATAAATAAATAAGCTTTTGTGGGTTAATAGTAATAATATTGCTGGCGATTCTGTGGCAACATTTGCAGATCTTGAGGCATGCGTGTGGCTGGAAGAAACGCTGAAGAAATTTGACCGTACACTTGTTGTGACTTCCTGAATGGAGTATGTACCAACATCATCCACATGCAGAACAGGAAGCTGAAGCTGTACACTGGGAATTTCGACCAGTATGTCCAGACCCGATCTGAGCTGGAGGAGAACCAGATGAAGCAGTAGAGGTGGGAGCAGGACCAGATCGCGTCGATGAAGGAGTACATCGCGCGCTTCGGGCACGGGTCCGCCAAGCTGGCACGGCAGGCGCAGAGCAAGGAGAAGACGCTGGCCAAGATGGAGCGCGGCGGGCTGAGGGAGAAGGTGGCGAGGGACAGGATCCTGACGTTCCGCTTCGCGAATGTGGGCAAGCTCCCGCCGCCGGCGCTGCAGTTTGTGGAGGTGACGTTCGGGTACACGCCGGACAACCTGATCTACAAGAAGCTGGACTTTGGCGTGGACCTTGACTCGCGGGTGGCGCTGGTGGGTCCCAACGGGGCGGGTAAGAGCACGCTGCTGAAGCTGATGACGGGGGAGCTGGTGCCGCTGGACGGGATGGTGCGGCGGCACAACCACCTACGTATCGCGCAGTTCCACCAGCACCTGGCGGAGAAGCTGGACCTGGACCTGTCTGCGCTGCAGTACATGCTGAACGAGTACCCGGGCAACGAGGAGGAGCGGATGCGGGCGGCCATCGGGCGGTTCGGGCTGTCGGGCAAGGCGGCGGCACGGCACCAAACAGATGCGTGCAACTTCAGCGGAAGGAAGGAAGGCTATTAGTATTTATCAAGTTGAAGTTGTCACCTGAAACTGAAACTCTGTTTTTTACTACTTATTATTCTTGGCTGGCTGGCTTGTAGTATAATGAATGAATTGCGTATGGCATGTTACTTTTTCTTCTTATTATAATTATTATGTTGTGCTGCATTCTATTATTCTATATATAAATGGGCTGCTTAATTTGCATTCTATTGCTATTGCTACGTGTGACTACTTGTGTGTCGAGTCGCTTCATGGAAGCATCCACTAGGGAGGGAAGGTTGGTCAAAGGGGCGGGTGACAAAATTTCGATATCGAGAGAAGTTTTTGAAGATGCGAGCTTTAATGTGACCACGTCGTGTATATTAGGGGGTGGGTGGGTGATTGTTTCGGCAGAAGTTGGCTATCACAAAAATAGAAGGTCCTTGTGCGAAGCAGAATATATGGAGTAAGTATATTGCATGTCAATGTGTGTGTGTGACTAGAAAGAAAGGCTACACAATGATGTCGTGAATCGGGATCCGGAACAAGCGACACTCAACATTGACAAGAAACTCTAAAATCTCTCTGATCTGTGCGAGAAACAGAGACATATATACATACAGAAGAGTAACAAACCAAGGCTAGCAAACGTAGCCCTCATGTCAGCTACGTACACTAGTCCACAACCATTGCATTACACCAGGCAAGTGTTCAACCCGCATTGCATTACTTTCACAGAGAATCACATTGCATTGCATATTACTATACTACACAAGTGTTGAACCCACATTGCATTACACTAGACAATAGTAAATGATGAAACAGTTAAGCAATCATTCGAGTACATATTGGAACAGAAGGAAGCTGAGCACAAAAAACAAGCACAGACTCCATCGTACGTACGTCAAGTATAACCTGCTGCAGCATGCCAATAGAACAGACAGCTCCTCTACTTGGTGTGGATGATAGGATAGTCAATGCTAATGGCCCAGAGCGCATCCACCTTGTGCACCAGGTTGTCCACCACAGAGATTAGTCGTGCGAGTATGACAGGATCAGGGCTAGAATCATCACCAGGCGAAGGCAGATCGGGGTGGTCGACGAGCCCAAGAAGGCGGCTGTTGATGTCAAGGGCGGCCTCCCGGAACGCCCCGCTCCGACTCTGCCCGAGAACCTCGCCGGTGAAGCTGCTCTCCACTTGCTCCACCTTGGCAAGGAGAGGCCAGTTGATGACGCCCTGTCGCAGGCCATCGGCGATGGAACGCAGGGTCTCTGATAGGGTGATGACGGAGTTCCTGAGCTGAGCAGCACGCTCCACTCGATCCGAGTTGACGAAGACGTACTTGTGCTGGCTGGAGCAGTCTCGTAGGGCGGCCACCATGCCATCGGCATCACCCAGGTGCATCTGGGCCACACACAGCTCCGTAAGGGGTCCCCTTGGGCTCATGGCCAGTAGCAGCTGTAGATGATCCAAGCCCCGGACGTAGTCGTGCAGCTTCTCGTCTTCTTCCTCCTTCAACCGCTCCACCACCCGGATCTCGAACGACTCAAGTGCGGGCACGTCGGGGAAGTGGAGGGCCATGTCGAGCAGATCGTCGATCTCGTCCAGGCGGTCTCCCACTTGCTGCCGCAGCCGCGCGGCGTCGGCGTCGGCCAGAGGAGAGGACACCACCGTCGTGGGGCCGGCGTGGCGGCCGGCCGGCTCGGGTGGGAACGCGTCGAGGGTGGCACCAATGCCGGCCAAGAACGTGTCGATGCCGATGCCGAGGGGCCCGGGCAGAAGATGGTGCTTCAAGGGCTGCATCAGCATGTCCCGGATCGCCAAGATGAGCTCCCAGACGACGGAGTCCCGTCGCAGCCCCTCGAGCAGGTACAGCAGCTCGTTGTAGACCCGGGCGAGACGAGACCGAAGAGCCCTCGCCTGGAGCAGCGCTGGCAAGTTGCCAATCCACATCGGCGCCGCCGTCTTGATTTGGCGGAGGCGGGTCACCACGCGGCGGGCGTCTCTGACGCGGACGCCTACCACGGCGAAGTGGGAGACCGAGGCGAAGCGATCCTCGTCCTCGAGCAGGTACACGGAGTTGATGTCGCTGATGCCGGAGATGCGAGCGACGCGGCGGCCGCCGACGGTCTCGACGGCGACCTGGCTCGCGTCCCGCTCCACGGGAAGATCCACCAGCTGCGTCGCCGTCTCCGCCTCCGCCTCCCCTGGCAGCTGGTCGTCGCCGACCCCGCCGACCCGGTGGCGCCGCATCCTGGCTGGCCGGCGGCGGCCAAGATTTGGCAAGATCTTTGCAGTTGCAGTTGCGGTTGCACGCACGCGAATTCCCAAGACGCGAGCGAGAGGTGGAATGGAAGCGATCAGCTGGTGGCCTTGCTTTCACGGCTGTCTACTGGTCGTATATTTATACTAGTACCATCCAAGTACCGATCCGGTATGTCGGTTAGGATTCCGTTGCTTTTTTGGGTTATGGATTCATCAATCCAAAGAAGCTCTAATTAAGTCGATCGCCATCGTTCCTAGTACGTATTATCATCCCGAAAGGCATCAACTCACTAATTAAGAACTGTGCGGTCCGGGCGTCTTTAGTCATCCAACACGGTTTTTTATTGGTCCACCAATCGGTCCGGACACACATTTATCGTAAAGTTGAAATAATCTGAGGGCCTCCATCGTCCTCCCATCTCTGTATTCGTTTTCTTTCTTGCCTTTGCCGCCGCTCCATCACCCCGACTGCCCCGCCACACCCTTGCCAGAACTCAACGAATCTGTCTCCAACGTTGCATCCCGGGCTCAATCCCACTTGTCCACCACCACCGTTCCACATCTCTCCTCCGTCCGCCGCACAGGTACCATCCGCCCCTACGACACTCATCATGCCCGACAATTGTTCGGTGAAATGCCCGTGATCATTTTTTGTCCCTTCTTTCAAGCAATGGATTCAGATTTGAAGTACATATACGAGCACTATGTTTAGTCAGAGGACTTAGTCGTCCGACGAGGAGGACTACACGGATGAGACAATGATGACGCAGGCGGTCATTGCAGACACGGAGCATGCAAAGAAACATGTTCACAATTTCAAGGGATGGATCAAGGGTCATCGAGTGCTCAACCGCAACCAGGCGCGCATACATTTGATGCTGATGGACGACTACTTTGCCCCAGATGCCCTATTCGCTGACACTTTTTGCCTGCGCTTTTGGATGCAAAATAATGTCTTCGATTGTCTCTCATACGTCTCCAACGTATCTATAATCTTTTATTGTTCCATGTGTTAGCGCATATTTCTTCCTAAGTGGTTTTGGTGATTGACAACGATATGTTCGCGGACTAATCGTGTGCGTTTAGCATTTCAGACTATCAAGTATATGGCACAAGACGATTCGTGCCCCTCGGAGTTTCCGAGTGAAGATTGTTTTCTTTCCTGTGCTTCTTTTTCGGTGGACTTGAGTCGTAGGGATAACTGTACTATCAAGAGGGGGTCCGCTTCGGAAAGGTTGGGTGGAACCATTATGTACACACTCATATTGCACACATCGCCTCTTTCCGCCTCTTTGGAGTTGTCCATCTATCGTGCTGGAGAAGTGGTGGAGAGCTGCAAGCGGTAGTACCGCAGGCAGCAGCGGTCACTATAAAAAAATACACTTCCGTGATGATACGTGTTTGTCACAGTAGGTCACGTTTTCTGTCATGCATGTACATCCATGACGATTTTATGACAGAATCAAGATAGTCATCCCTGTGCTGTCGTAGAAGTGTTCCATGACATTACCAAAATTATCATCACGGAAGTGTCCACTTCCATGACGATAAATCGCACGTCATAGAAGTGCTTTCGTCAAGGGTGACCAACACGTGACATCCACCGTAACGGGTCGCCTTAAGCTATCGGTGAAGGAAATATGCCCTAGAGGCAATAATAAAGTTATTATTTATTTCCTTATATCATGATAAATGTTTATTATTCATGCTAGAATTGTATTAACCGGAAACGTAATACTTGTGTGAATACATAGACAAATAAAGTGTGACTAGTATGCCTCTACTTGACTAGCTCGTTAATTAAAGATGGTTATGTTTCTTAACCATAGACATGATTGTCATTTGATTAACGGGATCACATCATTAGGAGAATGATGTGATTGACATCACCCATTCCATTAGCTTAGCACCCGATCGTTTAGTATGTTGCTATTGCTTTCTTCATGACTTATACATATTCCTATGACTATGAGATTATGCAACTCTCGTTTACCGGAGGAACACTTTGTGTGCTACCAAACGTCACAACGTAACTGGGTGATTATAAAGGTGCTCCACAGGTGTCTCCAAAGGTACATGTTGGGTTGGCGTATTTTGAGATTAGGATTTGTCGCTCCGATTGTCGGAGAGGTATCTCTGGGCCCTCTCGGTAATACACATCACTTAAGCCTTGCAAGCAATGCAGCTAATAAGTTAGTTGCAAGATGATGTATTACGGAACGAGTAAAGAGACTTGCCGGTAACGAGATTGAACTAGGTATTGAGATACCGACGATTGAATCTCGGGCAAGTAACATACCGATGACAAAGGGAACAACGTATGTTGTTATGCGATCTGACCGATAAAGATCTTCATAGAATATGTAGGAACCAATATGAACATCCAGGTTCCGCTATTGGTTATTGACCGGAGACGTGTCTCGGTCATGTCTACATGGTTCTCGAACCCATAGGGTCCGCACGCTTAACGTTACGATGACAATTTCATTATGAGTTTATATATTTTGATGTACCGAAGGTTGTTTGGAGTCCCGGATGTGATCACGGACTTGACGAGGAGTCTCGAAATGGTCGAGACATAAAGATCGATATATTGGACGACTATATTTGGACACCGGAAAGGTTCCGGGTAAGATTGGGACAATACCGGATCACCGGGAGGTTATCGGAACCCCCCGGGAGGTATATGGGCCTTATTGGGCCTTAGTGAAAGGAGGGGAAAGGAGCAAGGGAGCGGGCGCGCGCCCCCAAGCCCAATCCGAATTGGGAGGGGGGCTGGCCACTCCTTTCCTTCCTCCCTCCTTCCTCTTCCTTCCCTCTCCTACTCCTAATAGGAAAAAGGGGAGTCCTACTCCCGGTGGGAGTTGGACTCCCCCCCTTGGGCACACCACCCTCCTTAGCCGCCCCCTCCTCCACTCCTTTATATACGAGGGCAGGGGGGCACCCCAGAGACACAACAATTGATCATTGATCTCTTAGCCGTGTGCGGTGCCCCCTCCACCATAATATTGTAGCGGTGCTTAGGCGAAGCCCTGCGACGGTAGAACATCAAGATCGTCACCACGCCGTCGTGCTGACGGAACTCATCCCCTACACTTTGCTGGATCGGAATCCGGGGATCGTCATCGAGCTGAACGTGTGCAAAAACTCGGAGGTGCCGTAGTTTCGGTGCTTGATCGGTCGGGCCGTGAAGACGTACGACTACATCAACCGCGTTGTTATAACGCTTCCGCTTCCGGTCTATGAGGGTACTAGACAACACTCTCCCCTCTCATTGTTGTGCATCACCATGATCTTGCGTGTGTGTAGGAATTTTTTTTGAAATTACTACGTTCCCCAACAGTGGCATCCGAGCCTAGGTTTTATGTGTTGATGTTGTATGCACGAGTAGAACACAAGTGAGTTGTGGGCGATATAAGTCATACTGCTTACCAGCATGTCATACTTTGGTTCGGCGGTATTGTTGGATGAAGCGGCCCGGACCGACATTACGCGTACACTTACGCGAGACTGGTTCTATCGACGTGCTTTGCACACAGGTGGCTGGCGGGTGTCAGTTTCTCCAACTTTAGTTGAACCAAGTGTGGCTACGCCCGGTCCTTGCAAAGGTTAAAACATCACCAACTTGACAAACTATCGTTGTGGTTTTGATGTGTAGGTAAGATTGGTTCTTGCTAAGCCCGTAGCAGCCACGTAAAACTTACAACAAATAAAGTAGAGGACGTCTAACTTGTTTTTGCAGGGCATGTTGTGATGTGATATGGTCAAGGTATGATGCTAAATTTTATTGTATGAGATGATCATGTTTTGTAACCAAGTTATCGGCAACTGGCAGGAGCCATATGGTTGTCGCTTTATTGTATGCAATGCAATCGCCCTGTAATGCTTTACTTTATCACTAAGCGGTAGCGATAGTCGTAGAAGCATAAGATTGGCGAGACGACACCGATGCTACAATGGAGATCAAGGTGTCGCGCCGGCGCGATGGTGATCATGATGATGCTTCGGAGATGGAGATCACAAGCACAAGATGATGATGGCCATATCATATCACTTATATTGATTGCATGTGATGTTTATCTTTTATGCATCTTATCTTGCTTTGATTGACGGTAGCATTATAAGATGATCTCTCACTAAATTTCAAGATAAAAGTGTTCTCCCTGAGTATGCACCGTTGCCAAAGTTCGTCGTGCCCAGACACCACGTGATGATCGGGTGTGATAAGCTCTACGTCCATCTACAACGGGTGCAAGCCAGTTTTGCACACGCAGAATACTCAGGTTAAACTTGACGAGCCTAGGATATGCATATATGGCATCGGAACACTGAGACCGAAAGGTCGAGCGTGAATCATATAGTAGATATGATCAACATAGTGATGTTCACCATTGAAAACTACTCCATTTCACGTGATGATCGGTTATGGTTTAGTTGATTTGGATCACGTGATCACTTAGAAGATTAGAGGGATGTCTTTATAAGTGGGAGTTCTTAAGTAATATGATTAATTGAACTTAAATTTATCATGAACTTAGTACCTGATAGTATCTTGCTTGTTTATGTTTGATTGTAGATAGATGGCCCGTGCTGTTGTTCCATTGAATTTTAATGTGTTCCTTGAGAAAGCAAAGTTGAAAGATGATGGTAGCAATTATACGGACTGGGTCCGTAACTTGAGGATTATCCTCATTGCTGCATAGAAGAATTACGTCCTGGAAGCACCGCTGGGTGCCAGGCCTGCTGCTGATGCAACTGACGACGTTAAGAACGTCTGGCAGAGCAAAGCTGATGACTACTCGATAGTTCAATGTGCCATGCTTTACGGCTTAGAACCGGGTCTTCAACGACGTTTTGAACGTCATGGAGCATATGAGATGTTCCAGGAGTTGAAGCTAATATTTCAAGCAAATGCCCGGATTGAGAGATATGAAGTCTCCAATAAGTTCTATAGCTGCAAGATGGAGGAGAACAGTTCTGTCAGTGAGCATATACTCAAAATGTCTGGGTATAATAATCACTTGATTCAACTGGGAGTTAATCTTCCGGATGATTGCGTCATTGACAGAATTCTCCAATCACTTCCACCTAGCTACAAGAGCTTCGTGATGAACTATAATATGCAAGGGATGGATAAGACAATTCCCGAGCTCTTCGCAATGCTAAAAGCTGCGGAGGTAGAAATCAAGAAGGAGCATCAAGTGTTGATGGTCAACAAGACCACTAGTTTCAAGAAAAAGGGCAAGGGGAAGAAGAAGGGGAACTTCAAGAAGAACAACAAGCAAGTTGCTGCTCAGGAGAAGAAACCCAAGTCTGGACCTAAGCCTGAAACTGAGTGCTTCTACTGCAAGCAGACTGGTCACTGGAAGCGGAACTGCCCCAAGTATTTGGCGGATAAGAAGGATGGCAAGGTGAACAAAGGTATATGTGATATACATGTTATTGATGTGTACCTTACTAGAGCTCGCAGTAGCACCTGGGTATTTGATACTGGTTCTGTTGCTAATATTTGCAACTCGAAACAGGGACTACGGATTAAGCGAACACTGGCGAAGGACGAGGTGACGATGCGCGTGGGAAATGGTTCCAAAGTCGATGTGATCGCGGTCGGCACGCTACCTCTACATCTACCATCGGGATTAGTATTAGACCTAAATAATTGTTATTTGGTGCCAGCGTTGAGCATGAACATTATATCTGGATCTTGTTTGATGCGAGACGGTTATTCATTTAAATCAGAGAATAATGGTTGTTCTATTTATATGAGTAATATCTTTTATGGTCATGCACCCTTGAAGAGTGGTCTATTTTTGATGAATCTCGATAGTAGTGATACACATATTCATAATATTGAAGCCAAAAGATGCAGAGTTGATAATGATAGTGCAACTTATTTGTGGCACTGCCGTTTAGGTCATATCGGTGTAAAGCGCATGAAGAAACTCCATACTGATGGACTTTTGGAACCACTTGATTATGAATCACTTGGTACTTGCGAACCGTGCCTCATGGGCAAGATGACTAAAACGCCGTTCTCCGGTACTATGGAGAGAGCAACAGATTTGTTGGAAATCATACATACAGATGTATGTGGTCCAATGAATGTTGAAGCTCATGGCGGATATCGTTATTTTCTCACCTTCATAGATGATTTAAGAAGATATGGGTATATCTACTTAATGAAACATAAGTCTGAAACATTTGAAAAGTTCAAAGAATTTCAGAGTGAAGTTGAAAATCATCGTAACAAGAAAATAAAGTTTCTACGATCTGATCGTGGAGGAGAATATTTGAGTTACGAGTTTGTTTTACATTTGAAACAATGCAGAATAGTTTCACAACTCACGCCTCCCGGAACACCACAGCGTAATGGTGTGTCCGAACATCGTAATCGTACTTTACTTGATATGGTGCGATCTATGATGTCTCTTACAGATTTACCGCTATCGTTTTGGGGTTATGCTTTAGAGACGGCCGCATTCACGTTAAATAGGGCACCATCAAAATCCATTGAGACGACGCCTTATGAACTATGGTTTGGCAAGAAACCAAAGTTGTCGTTTCTAAAAGTTTGGGGCTGCGATGCTTATGTGAAAAAGCTTCAACCTGATAAGCTCGAACCCAAATCGGAGAAATGTGTCTTCATAGGATACCCGAAGGAGACTGTTGGGTACACCTTCTATCACAGATCCGAAGGCAAGACATTTGTTGCTAAGAATGGATCCTTTCTAGAGAAGGAGTTTCCTCTCGAAAGAAGTGAGTGGGAGGAAAGTAGAACTTGATGAGGTAACTGTACCTGCTCCCTTATTGGAAAGTAGTACATCACAGAAACCGGTTTCTGTGACACCTACACCAATTAGTGAGGAAGCTAATGATGATGATCATGAAACTTCAGAACAAGTTACTACTGAACCTCGTAGATCAACCAGAGTAAGATCCGCACCAGAGTGGTACGGTAATCCTGTTCTGGAAGTCATGCTACTAGATCATGATGAACCTACGAACTATGAAGAAGCAATGGTGAGCCCAGATTCCGCAAAATGGCTTGAAGCCATGAAATCTGAGATGGGATCCATGTATGAGAACAAAGTGTGGACTTTGGTTGACTTGCCCAATGATCGGCAAGCAATTGAAAATAAATGGATCTTCAAGAAGAAGACTGACGCTGACGGTAATGTTACTGTCTACAAAGCTCGACTTGTCGCAAAAGGTTTTCGACAAGTTCAAGGAATTGACTACGATGAGACCTTCTCACCCGTAGCGATGCTTAAGTCTGTCCGAATCATGTTAGCAATTGCCGCATTTTATGATTATGAAATTTGGCAGATGGATGTCAAAACTACATTCCTGAAGGGATTTCTGGAAGAAGAGTTGTATATGATGCAGCCGGAAGGTTTTGTCGATCCAAAGGAAGCTAACAAAGTGTGCAAGCTCCAGCGATCCATTTATGGACTGGTGCAAGCATCTCGGAGTTGGAATAAACGCTTTGATAGTGTGATCAAAGCATTTGGTTTTGTACAGACTTTTGGAGAAGCCTGTATTTACAAGAAAGTGAGTGGGAGCTCTGTAGCATTTCTGATATTATATGTGGATGACATATTGCTAATCAGAAATGATATAGAATTTCTGGATAGCATAAAGGGATACTTGAATAAGAGTTTTTCAATGAAAGACCTCGGTGAAGCTGCTTACATATTGGGCATTAAGATCTATAGAGATAGATCAAGACGCTTAATTGGACTTTCACAAAGCACATACCTTGACAAAGTTTTGAAGAAGTTCAAAATGGATCAAGCAAAGAAAGGATTCTTGCCTGTGTTACAAGGTGTGAAGTTGAGTAAGACTCAATGCCCGACCACTGCAGAAGATAGAGAGAAAATGAAAGATGTTTCCTATGCTTCAGCCATAGGCTCTATCATGTATGCAATGCTGTGTACCAGACCTGATGTGTGCCTTGCTATAAGTCTAGCAGGGAGGTACCAAAGTAATCCAGGAGTGGATCACTGGACAGCGGTCAAGAACATCCTGAAATACCTGAAAAGGACTAAGGATATGTTTCTCGTATATGGAGGTGACAAAGAGCTCATCGTAAATGGTTACGTTGATGCAAGCTTTGACACTGGTCCGGACGATTCTAAATCGCAAACCGGATACGTATTTACATCAAACGGTGAAGCTGTCAGTTGGTGCAGTTCTAAACAAAGCATCGTGGCGGGATCTACGTGTGAAGCGGAGTACATAGCTGCTTCGGAAGCAGCAAACGAAGAGTCTGGATGAAGGAGTTCATATCTGATCTAGGTGTCATACCTAGTGCATCGGGTCCAATGAAAATCTTTTGTGACAATACTGGTGCAATTGCCTTGGCAAAGGAATCCAGATTTCACAAGAGAACCAAGCACATCAAGAGACGCTTCAATTCCATTCGGGATCTAGTCCAGGTGGGAGACATAGAGATTTGCAAGATACATACGGATCTGAATGTAGCAGACCCATTGACTAAGCCTCTTCCATGAGCAAAACATGATCAACACCAAGGCTTCATGGGTGTTAGAATCATTACTGTGTAATCTGGATTATTGACTCTAGTGCAAGTGGGAGACTGAAGGAAATATACCCTAGAGGCAATAATAAAGTTATCATTTATTTCCTTATATCATGATAAATGTTTATTATTCATGCTAGAATTGTATTAACCGGAAACGTAATACTTGTGTGAATACATAGACAAACAAAGTGTCACTAGTATGCCTCTACTTGACTAGCTCGTTAATCAAAGATGGTTATGTTTCCTAACCATAGACATGAGTTGTCATTTGATTAACGGGATCACATCATTAGGAGAATGATGTGATTGACATGACCCATTCCATTAGGTTAGCACCCGATCGTTTAGTATGTTGCTATTTCTTTCTTCATGACTTATACATGTTCCTATGACTATGAGATTATGCAACTCCCATTTATCGGAGGAACACTTTGTGTGCTACCAAATGTCACAACGTAACTGGGTGATTATAAAGGTGCTCTACAGGTGTCTCCAAAGGTACATGTTGGGTTGGCATATTTCGAGATTAGGATTTGTCGCTCCGGTTGTCGGAGAGGTATCTCTGGGCCTCTCGGTAATACACATCACTTAAGCCTTGCAAGCAATGCAACTAATAAGTTAGTTGCAAGATGATGTATTATGGAACGAGTAAAGAGACTTGCCAGTAACGAGATTGAACTAGGTATTGAGATACCGACGATCGAATCTCGGGCAAGTAACATACCGATGACGAAGGGAACAACGTATGTTGTTATGCGATCTGACCGATAAACATCTTCATAGAATATGTAGGAACCAATATGAACATCCAAGTTCCGCTATTGGTTATTGACCGGAGATGTGTCTAGGTCATGTCTACATTGTTCTCGAACCCGTAGGGTCCGCACGCTTAACGTTACGATGACAATTTCATTATGAGTTTATATATTTTAATGTACCGAAGGTTGTTCGGAGTCCCGGATGTGATCACGGATTTGACGAGGAGTCTCAAAATGGTCGAGACATAAAGATCGATATATTGGATGACTATATTTGGACACCGGAAAGGTTCCGGGTAAGATTGGGACAATACCGGATCACCGGGAGGTTATCGGAACCCCCCGGGAGGTATATGGGCCTTATTGGGCCTTAGTGGAAAGGAGGGGAAAGGAGCAAGGGAGCGGGCGTGCCCCCCAAGCCCAATCCGACTTGGGAGGGGGGCCGGGCCCCCCTTTCCTTCCTCCCTCCTTCCTCTTCCTTCCCTCTCCTACTCCTAATAGGAAAAATGGGAGTCCTACTCCCGGTGGGAGTTGGACTCCCCCCTTGGGCGTGCCACCCTCCTTGGCCGGCCCCCTCCTCCACTCCTTTATATACGGGGGTAGGGGGCACCCCAAAGACACAACAATTGATCATTGATCTCTTAGCCGTGCGCGGTGGCCCCCTCCACCATAATCCTCGATAATATTGTAGCGGTGCTTAGGCGAAGCCCTGCGACGGTAGAACATCAAGATCGTCACCACGCCGTCGTGCTGACGGAACTCATCCCCGACACTTTGCTGGATCAGAGTCCAGGGATCGTCATCGAGCTGAATGTGTGCAAAAACTCGGAGGTGCCATAGTTTCGGTGCTTGATCGGTCGGGCCGTGAAGACGTATGACTACATCAACCGCGTTGTTATAACGCTTCCGCTTCCGGTCTACGAGGGTACATAGACAACACTCTCCCCTCTCGTTGCTGTGCATCACCATGATCTTGCGTGTGCGTAGGATTTTTTTTGAAATTACTATGTTCCCCAACAATCAGGTTCCGGTTTGGATCCGATAACCCGTTAATAGCCCGGACCAATGGGGATTTTCCATGTGTAAAATTCTCATTGGCCGGAGGAACCACGTGTTGGCTCACCGTTGGGACAGATGTCATCCACTCATTGGACAGGAGGCGCCTATGATAGGTCGACACGTGGCATGACCCGATAGTGGCCCATTCCGGTGAAAAAGGCCTGCCCAGTAAGAATTAGCAGGCCGGCCCATATAAGGCCTACTTGTGTCAGGTCCATTTAAGCCCACGGTCCATACGAGATGTGCCAATTCGGCCCGTCAACGGTCCGTTAACGATTTGACACCATTGCATCCCATCGCCAGTTTGAGCCCGTTAACAACCCGCTATATATTTGGGCTCAATATTGGCCCGATGTGGTTCCGGCCTGTTAACGACCCATTCAAGGGATGGGCCAATTTTCAGGATGTACATCTTTCGGCCTTTTAGCGACCCATTTAAGTGTTGGGCCAATTTCTGGCCTGGTGTGTCTTTCATCCTGTTGACGACCCATAAATGAGTTGGGCCATTTGCAGTCGGACCTAAGTTTTGCCTTTTAACGGCCCATGCTCTTCATGGTCCAATACCAGCCCGGTTTCTCTTTCGGCCTGCTAAAGGCCCACAACACAGTTGGGCTATTTACAGTACGACCTGACTTTCGGCCTCTTAGCGGCCCATGCTCTTCATGGTCTAGTACGAGCCCGCTGTCTCTTTCGGCCTGCTAAAGGCACATAGTATAGTTGGGCCATATGTAGCCCGACCTTAGTATCAGCCTATTAACGGCCCGTGAACTCAAATGGGCCCACCTATTGCCCGCTTTGATGTCGGCATGTTAACGACCCAGGAGGTAAGAGGGCCGACCATTAACTTTCGGCCTGGTAACGACCCATTAACTTAATGGGCCCACTAAAGTTCGTACATGTCTTTAGGCCCAATTAGATAATTTGAGCCCATTATGACAAGCAATTATGCACATGACCAAAACTGATCAAGCAAAGGTACGCCATACAGGGAAAAACGTTGCACATCCAGCATATATTACAGGAAATTACATCCACTGATCAATCAAAGATTGATGCCAGTGCACATAAATTAACAGAACCTAACAATCTAGAATGTCACAATCTGCAACCTCAGCACGGATGACGCCCATAAGCATGTTGGCAAGTTCTTACTGCTTTGCTACACTGTCTTTGAAAACATTGATCGGTTGTTGTTGCTCACGAATGTGCACATCTGATTCCTCCACCATTTCCATCATTGCTTCAACCATTAATTAGTTCACAAACATACATTTTTTCCGTTGCATTCGAGACAGAGGAAACTGAACAGATTCAGATGGCGATTTTGGCAGCCTTGTATTGTTGATAGTGGAGAGTGTCTCGACCACTTCATCATAACATAAATTAGGAGGGGAACCGAACAGATTAATCAAGAGTTATTGCCATATTACCTGGCCTAGATTTATTGGAAAGAAACAGTCGAGTTGCCTTGCTATTTTCAGAGTTTATCTTCTTATCTTCAGCAGCATGCACCAAATTAACACGCTAGCATTGCTGTCATTGGCCAGGTCCGATAATAGGAAAGTAACATTGACACCGCGAACGTTTGGGCAATCAGACCACACCAGCCTACACCAAATTAACACAATATGACACAGCTATCATCAGCCAGGTAAGGTAATATGAAAGCAACATTGACACAATGAATGAATGGGCAACCAGAGCAGCACTACAATTCAGGAATGTGCATGATATGAGATAGTACACTCATGCAGCTCAGTATGCAAAACTACCAGACAGTTTTCCTTACAAAAATCAACATTGTCGCCTTTAACATTTTGCTACAACTAATTTTAGATCAGACAAAAGTTGGATTCATGCCGATTAACAAAATACATGATGATGTAAAAATATAGTGATATACAACAGGTACTTACATCAGCATTGGAGCACAGAGAATTCCCGCAAGATACTTTCCTCGAATACGATCCCAATGGAGGAAGTCTTCTATCGTTTAACCCTATTTTCTAAAAGAGAGATGGGTAAGAAACATGTTGAAAATATGATCAGAATGCTATAAAATTTATGATGCGAGGATACGCACATGCTTTTTAGAATGGAGTTGACATATTTTTGCTGGACTAGAGTGGACTAGTTCTTTGGCCACTGAAATCTGCTTATTATCAGTGGGAGTTGGGTTTCTCTGTGCTGGAGCGGTATCTATGAAAACTGGAGTTGGTTTATTATCTCCTGGCGTTTGGATCTTTTGCAAAGACATGGTTTGTAACCCTTCAGATTCTAACATAGCCGTCTTCCCCTTGCATGCCTTATATAGAAGAATGGTGCTTCAATTATAAAACATGCTACAACAGAGATGGAATAGGTACTGAAGAATAGAAAGACATGACATATTGACATGTATTCCCTCCATCCGGAAATAAATGGATGGGTCTAGGCGTATTTTAGTTCTAGATACATCCAGTTTAATCCATTTCTGCGACATGTATGATACGTCTCCAACGTATCTATATTTTTTGATTGTTCCATGCTATTATATTATCTATTTTGGATGTTTAATGGGCTTTATTATACACTTTTATATTATTTTTGGGACTAACCTACTAACCAGAGGCCCAGTCCAAATTGCTGTTTTTTTGCCTATTTCAGTGTTTCGCAGAAAAGAAATATCAAACGGAATCCAAACGGAATGAAACCTTGGGGAGAGTGATTTTTGGAACGAATGCAATCCAGGAGACTTGGAGTGGACGTCAAGGAAGCGACAAGGTGGCCACGAGGCAGGGAGGCGCGCCAAGGGGGTAGGCGCGCCCCCACCCTCATGGCTCCCCAACCGACTTCTTTCGCCTATATATACTCATATACCCCGAAAACATCCGAGAGCACCAAGAAACCCTATTTCCACCGCCGCAACCTTCTGTACTCGTGAGATCCCATCTTGGGGCCTTTTCCGGCGCTCCGCCAGAGGGGGAATCGATCACGGAGGGCTTCTACATCAACACCATAGCCTCTCCGATGATGTGTGAGTAGTTTACTTCAGATCTTCGGGTCCATAGTTATTAGCTAGATGGCTTCTTCTCTCTCTTTGGATCTCAATACAAAGTTCTCCTCGATCTTCTTGGAGATCTATTCGATGTAATTCTTTTTGCGGTGTGTTTGTCGAGATCCGATGAATTGTGGGTTTATGATCAAGATTATCTATGAACAATATTTGAATCTCCTCTGAATTCATTTATGTATGATTTGTTATCTTTGCAAGTCTCTTCGAATTATCAGTTTGGTTTGGCCAACTAGATTGATCTTTCTTGCAATGGGAGAAGTGCTTAACTTTGGGTTCAATCTTGCGGTGTCCTTTCCCAGTGACAGCAGGGGCAGCAAGGCACGTATTGTATTGTTGCCATCGAGGATAAAAATATGGGTTTTTATCATATTTCTTGAGGTTATCCCTCTACATCATGTCATCTTGCTTAATGCGTTACTCTGATCTTATGAACTTAATACTCTAGATGCATGCTGGATAGCGGTCGATGTGTGGAGTAATAGTAGTAGATGCAGAATCGTTCCGGTCTACTTGTCGCGGACGTGATGCCTATATACATGATCATGCCTAGATATTATCATAACTATGCACTTTTCTATCAATTGCTTGACAGTAATTTGTTCACCCACCGTAATATTTATGCTATCTTAAGAAAAGCCACTAGTGAAACCTATGGCCCCCGGGTCTATCTTCCATCATATAAGTTTCCGATCTATTTTATTTTGCAATCTTTACTTTCCAATATATACAACAAAAATACCAAAAATATTTATCTTATTATCTCTATCAGATCTCACTTTTGCAAGTGGTCGTGAAGGGATTGACAACCCCTTTATCGCGTTGGTTGCAAGGTTCTTATTTGTTTGTGCAGGTACGAGGGATTTGCGTGTAGTCTCTTACTGGATTGATACCTTGGTTCTCAAAAATTGAGGGAAATACTTACACTACTTTGCTGCATCACCCTTTCCTCTTCAAGGGAAAACCAACGCAGTGCTCAAGTGGTAGCTAGAATGATTTCTGGCGCCGTTGCCTGGGAGGCTTACACCAAGTCAAGTCAAGATTTGATCTCTCGACAGCTCACCGATTTCTGGCGCCGTTGCCGGGGAGTCTATGCACAAGTCAAGACATATCAAGTACCCATCACAAACTCTTATCCCTCGCATTACATTATTTTCCATTTGCCTCTCCCCCACCTCTAAAACGAATTTCGAAAACCTTTTGCCTTTTCCTTTTCTTTGCCTTCTTCCCGTATGTCTTTTTGTTTGTGTTCCCACGTGCTTTGTATTTGCTTGCATCTTTGCTTGGTAAAAATCTATTGATATGGATCCACTTAAAGTGTTCTACTTGGATCATCTTCGATCCTTATGCGCTCGTGCCGAAACCCCAACTAGCCTAGTTGATGGGAAATATTTAGATGAGCATGCTCATTTTGTGCGTCACCGTTTGTCTGAAAAAGGGAGACTCTTATGGGATCAAATAAACAGATTGCTGTGTTATGCTTGGAATCTTTGTGAAATTTATGATTTTACTTGTTGCTCTAAGAACCCTAAAGAACACCTTCCCTACCTATGTGAGTTTAATGAAAATGAAATCTTATCTTCTTATGCAAAGGGTGTTTAGAGTTACTATGATATCGAACAAATTGAAGAATTTGTTGCTTTTAAGGGTGCTTATGAAGTTGCTTCTTTGATTAAAACGTATGACATTACTCTCTACGAATCTGAAAATTTTGACATACTTAAATATTGCTACGAAAACTATGCTCATAATGTTTATGTCAAAGAATTTATTGAGAGAATGACCGTTGCTTTGGAAGAAAATAATGATATGCATGAATCTATAGATAATGATGATTCTGATGATTTGATTGAAATATCCCTTGATGAACATGATGCTTGCTATTCTTGTGGCCATGATGCCAATATTTATGAAGATGAATTTTCTATAGTTCCTTATGTTAAACATGAGATCGTTGCTATTGCACCAATACTTGGTAGTTCCTTCGATGGAAAGCATGATTGCAATGATGTTATTATAAATTCTCTTAATGCCAATTGTGTTAATAATATGCGAAACCCAAAGCTTGGGGATGCTAGTTTTTCTATGTCTACTATTTGTTGCAATGATCATGATTGGGGTGATTCTTTTTATGATCTTGAAAAGTTATTTAAGCCCCATGATGAATATGAGATTGATATTAGTGTTTGCAATAGTATTGAAAGTGGGTTTGGGAGAGTGTCAACTTTAGATCCCACATATTTGGAGAATGTTCGATCTTATGAAATTTTTGATAAAAGTGGGTTTGGAGAGGTCATGACTTTAGTTAATGTTAATCCCACTATTTTGGAAGAGTGTCAACTTTGCATGCATGTGGATCGTGTTGAAAATATTTTATGTGATAGATATTTTGTTGAATTTTCTTATGATCCCACATGTAATTATTATGAGAGAGGAAAATATGGTTGTAGGAATTTTTATGTTACTAAATTACCTCTTGTTATGTTGAGATTGCTATTGTTCCTTTGCACTTCTTTGCATATGCTAGTTTTTACTTGCTATGATAATTTGTTTTTCTATAAGATGCCTATTCATAGGAAGTATGTTATACTTAGATGTGTTTGTCATGTTTTTCATGATTCTCTCTTCGCGCTTCAATTCTTGTCTTTCATGTGAGCATCATCAAAATCTTAATGCCTAGCTAGGGGCGTTAAACGATAGCGCTTGTTGGGAGGCAACCCAATTTTATTTTTGTTCCTGTTTAGTAATAAATAATTCATCTAGCCTCTGGTTAGATGTGGTTTTGTGTTTTAATTAGTGTAAGTGCCAAGTAGAACCTTTGGGAAGATTTGGGTGAAAGTTAATGTGATCTTGCTGTAAAAAACAGAAACTTTGCGCTCACGAGATTAGCTGTCATTTTTTTTACAAAAGAGTGCTATTAATTTGATTATTTTTGCAGAAGATTAATAGACAAATTCCTCACGTCCACCAATTAATTTCAGAATTTTTGTAGTTCCATAAGTATTCGAAAGTTATAGATTTCTACAGACTGTTCAGTTTTTGACAGATTCTGTTTTTCGTGTGTTGTTTGCTTATTTTGATGAGTCTATGGCTAGTACCGGGGGTATGAACCATAGAGAAGTTGGAATACAGTAGGTTTAACACGAATAGAAATAAAGAATGCATTCATTACAGTATCAACGGAGCTCATGAGATTTTCTGTTGAGTTTTGTGTTGTGAAGTTTTCAAGTTTTGGGTAAAGATTTGATGGATTATGGAATAAGGAGTGGCAAGTTCCTAAGCTTGGGGATGCCCAAGGCACCCCAAGGTAAAATTCAAGGACAACCAAAAGCCTAATCTTGGGGATGCCCCGGAAGGCATCCCCGCTTTCGTCTTCGTCCATCGGTAACTTTACTTGATGCTATATTTTTATTCACCACATGATATGTGTTTTGCTTGGAGTGTCTTGTATGATTTGAGTCTTTGCTTTTTAGTTTACCACAATCATATTTTCTGTACATACCTTGTGGGAGATACACACATGAATTGGAATTTATTAGAATACTCTATGTGCTTCACTTATATCTTTTGAGCTAGATAATTTTGCTCTAGTGCTTCACTTATATCTTTTTAGAGCACGCTGGTGGTTTTATTTTATAGAAATTATTGATCTCTCATGCTTCACTTAAATTATTTTGAGAGTTCTTTAGAACAGCATGGTAATTTGCTTTGGCTATAAAATTAGTCCTAATATGATAGGCATCCAAGATGGATATAATAAAAACTTTCATATAGAGTGCATTGAATACTATGAGAAGTTTGATACTTGATGATTGTTTTGAGATATGAAGATGGTGAAATTAAAGTTGTGCTAGTTGAGTAATTGTGAATTTGAGAAATACTTGTGTTGAAGTTTGCAAGTCCCGTAGCATGCACGTATGGTTACCATTGTGTGACAAATTTGAAACATGAGATGTTCTTTGATTGCATCCTTTGTGTGGAGGTTGGGATCGCGCGATGGTTAACTCCTACCAACCCTTCCCCTAGGAGCATGCGTGTAGTGCTTGGTTTCGATGACTTGTAGATTTTTGCAATAAGCATGTGAGTTCTTTATGACTAATATTGAGTCCATGGATTATACACACTCTCACCCTTCCATCATTGCTAGCCTCTTCGGTACCGTGCATTGCCCCTTCTCACCTCGAGAAGTTGGTGCAAACTTCGCCGGTGCATCCAAACCCCGTGATACGATACGCTCTATCACACATAAACCTCCTTATATCTTCCTCAAAACAGCCACCATACCTACCTATTATGGCATTTCCATAGCCATTCTGAGATATATTGCCATGCAACTTTCCACCATTTGATTTATTATGACACGCTTCATCATTGTCATATTGCCTTGTATGATCATGTAGTTGACATTGTATTTGTGGCAAAGCCATCATGCATAACTTATCATACATGTCACTCTTGATTCATTGCCCATCCCGGTACACTGCCGGAGGCATTCATATAGAGTCATATTTTATTCTAGTATCGAGTTGTAATCATTGAGTTGTAAATAAATAGAAGTGTGATGATCATCGTTCATAGAGCATTGTCCCAAACAAAAAGAAGAGAAAAAAAGAAAGGCCAAATAAAAAAAGAGGCCAAAAAAGAAATAAAAAGGGACAATGCTACTATCCTTTTTTCCACACTTGTGCTTCAAAGTAGCACCATGATCTTTATGATAGAGAGTCTCTTGTTTTGTCACTTTCATATACTAGTGGGAATTTCATTATAGAACTTGGCTTGTATATTCCAACAATGGGCTTCCTCAAATGCCCTAGGTCTTCGTGAGCAAGCAAGTTGGATGCACACCCACTTAGTTTCTTTTGTTGAGCTTTCATACATTTATAGCTCCAGTGCATCCGTTGCATGGCAATCCCTACTCCTTGCATTGACATCAATTGATGGGCATCTCCCTAGCCCGTTGATTAGCTGCATCAATGTGAGACTTTCTCCTTTTTTGTCTTCTTCACACAATCCCCATCATCATATTCTATTCCACCCATAGTGCTATGTCCATGGCTCACACTCATATATTGCGTGAAAGTTGAAAAAGTTTGAAAATTCTAAAGTATGAAACAATTACTTGGCTGAAACTGGGGTTGTGCATGATTTGAATATTTTGTGTGACGAAGATGGAACATAGCCAAACTATATGACTTTGTGTGACGCCCGGATATCTAGGCTACAGTAATCACATACTAATGATGCCATGTCACCGTTGTCACTGTTGTTAATCTCGCGTTAGTCCAAAACCGAGTCAAATTCAAATTTCAAATGACAAGTCAAATTATTATTTCTTCAAACTATCAAATAAAAATGTTCAATGGGCGGCAATATTCACTAAGTAATGATCGGTAATATTCGCCTGATGTCTACTACACAACCTTCTTCTTGTAGACATTGTTGGGCCTCCAAGTGCAGAGGTTTGTAGGACAGTAGCAAATTTCCCTCAATTGGATGACCTAAGGTTTATCAATCCATAGGAGGCGTAGGATGAAGATGGTCTCTCTCAAGCAACCCTGCAACCAAATAACAAAGAGTCTATTGTGTCCCCAACACACCCAATACAATGGTAAATTGTATAGGTGCACTAGTTCGGCGAAGAGATGGTGATACAAGTGGTATATGGATAGTAGATAAAGGTATTTGTAATCTGAAATTATGAAAACAGCAAGGTAGCAAGTGATAAAAGTGAGCATAAACGGTATTGCACTGATAGGAAACAAGGCCTAGGGTTCATACTTTCACTAGTGTAAGTTCCCTCAACAATGATAACATAATTGGATCACATAACCATCCCTCAACATGGAATAAAGAGTCACTCCAAAGTCACTAATAGCGGAGAATGAACGAAGAGATTATGGTAGGGTATGAAACCACCTCAAAGTTATTCTTTCCAATCAATCCATTGGGCTTTTCCTATAGGTGTCACAAACAACGGTAGAGTTCGTACTAGAATAACACCTTAACCTAGATACTCCAATGTCACCTCAAGTATCCGTGGGTACGATTATACAATATGCGTCACACAATCTCAGATTCATCTATTCAACCAACACATAGAACCTCAAAGAGTGCCCCAAAGTTCCTACCGGAGAATCACGACGAAAACGTGTGCCAACCCCTATGCATAGGTTCATGGGCGGAACCCACAAGTTGATTGATGTCTACTACACAACCTTCTTCTTGTAGATGTTGTTGGGCCTCCAAGTGCAGAGGTTTGTAGGACAGTAGCAAATTTCCCTCAAGTGGATGACCTAAGGTTTATTAATCCGTAGGAGGTGTAGGATGAAGATGGTCTCTCTCAAGCAACCCTGCAACCAAATAACAAAGAGTCTCTTGTGTCCCCAACACACCCAATACAATGTTAAATTGTATAGGTGCACTAGTTCGGCGAAGAGATGGTGATACAAGTGGTATATGGATAGTAGATAAAGGTATTTGTAATCAGAAATTATAAAAAAAGCAAGGTAACAAGTGATAAAAGTGAGCGTAAACGGTATTGCAATGTGTGGAAATAAGGCCTAGGGTTCATACTTTCGCTAGTGTAAGTTCCCTCAACAATACTAACATAATTGGATCACATAACTATCCCTCAACATGCAACAAAGAGTCACTCCAAAGTCACTAATAGTGGAGAACGAATGAAGAGATTATGGTAGGGTACGAAACCACCTCAAAGTTATTCTTTCCAATCAATCCGTTGGGCTATTCCTATAAGTGTCACAAACAGCCCTAGAGTTCGTACTAGAATAACACCTTAAGATACAAATCAACCAAAACCATAATGTCACCTAGATACTCCAATGTCACCTCAAGTATCCGTGGGCATGATTATACGATATGCATCACACAATCTCAGATTCATCTATCCAACCAACACAAAGGACCTCATAGAGTGCCCCAAAGTTCTACCGGAGAATCACGACGAAAACGTGTGCCAACCCCTATGCATAGGTTCACGGGCGGAACCCGCAAGTTGGTCACCAAAACATACATCAAGTGAATCACGTGATATCCCATTGTCACCACAGATATCCACGGCAATACATACATCAAGTGTTCTCAAGTCTTTAGAGACTCAATCCGATAATATAACTTCAAAGGGGAAACTCAATTCATTACAAGAGAGTATATGGGGGAGAAAACATCATAGGATCCAAATATAATAGCAAAGCTCACAATACATCAAGATCGTATCACCTCAAGAACACGAGAGAGAGAGAGAGAGAGAGAGAGATATCAAACACATAGCTACTGGTACATACCCTCATCCCCGAGGGAGAACTACTCCCTCCTCGTCATGGAGAGCATCGGGATGATGAAGATGGCCACCGGAGAAGGATTGCCCCCTCCGGCAGGGTGCCAGAACGGGTCTAGATTGGTTTTCGGTGGCTACGGAGGCTTCTGCGGCAGAACTCCTGATCTATTGTGCTCACGGATGTTTTTTTGGGTATATGGAGGTATACAGGCGGAAGAAGTACGTCAGGGGGGCCACGAGGGGCCCATGAGGGTGGAGGGCACGCCCAGGGGAGGTGGCCGCGTCCCCTGCCTCGTGGCCTCCTCGTAGGTCCCCCGATGTGCACTCCAAGTCTTTTGGGCTTCTTTCCTTCCAAAAATGAGTTCCATGAAGTTTCAGGTCAATTGGACTCCGTTTGATTTTCCTTTTCTTCGAAACCCTAAAACAGGTAAAAACAGAAACTGGCACTGGGCTCTGGGTTAATAGGTTAGTCCCAAAAATGATATAAAAGTGTATAATAAAGCCCATAAACATCCAAAACAGTAGATAATATAGCATGGAGCAATCAAAAATTATAGATATGTTGGAGACGTATCATTGATCACCAAAACATACATCAAGCGAATCACGTGGTATCCCATTGTCACCACAGATACGCACGACAAGACATACCTCAAGTGTTCTCAAATCTTTAAAGACCCAGTCCGATAAGATAACTTCAAAGGGGAAACTCAATTCGTTACAAGAGAGTAGAGGGGGAGGAGAAACATAAGATCCAACTATAATAGCAAAGCTCGTGATACATCAAGATCGTGCCAAATCAAGAACACGAGAGAGAGAGAGAGAGAGAGAGATCAAACACATAGCTACTGGTACATACCCTCAGCCCCGAGGGAGAACTACTCCCTCCTCGTCATGGAGAGAACCGGGATGATGAAGATGGCCACCGGAGAGGGATTGCCCCCTCTGGCAGGGTGCCGGAACGGGTCTAGATTGGCTTTCGGTGGCTACGGAGGCTTCTGGCGGCGAAACTCCCGATCTATTGTGCTCTCTGATGTTTTTAGGGTATATGGAGATATATAGGCGGAAGAAATACGTCGGTGGAGCCACGAGGGGCCCACGAGGGTGGAGGGCGCGCCCCCTACCTCGTGGCCTCCTCGAAGATCCCCTGACATGCACTCCAAGTCTTCTAGGCTTCTTATGATCCAAAAATAAGTTCCGTGAAGTTTCAGGTTAATTGGACTATGTTTGATTTTCCTTTTCTGCAAAACCCTAAAACAAGGTAAAAACAGAAACTGGGCTCTGGGTTAATAGGTTAGTCCCAAAAATGATATAAAATTGTATAATAAAGCCCATAAACATTTAAAACAGTAGATAATATAGCATGGAGCAATCAAAAATTATAGATACGTTGGAGACGTATCAGCATCCCCAAGCTTAATTCCTGCTCGTCCTCGAGTAGGTAAATGATAAAAACAGATTTTTTGATGCGGAGTGCTACTTGGCATAATTTCAATGTAATTTTTCTTAATTGTGGTATAAATATTCAGATCCGAAAGATTCAAGACAAAAGTTCATATTGACATAAAAATAATAATACTTCAAGCATACTAACTAAGCAATCATGTCTTCTCAAAATAACATGGCCAAAGAAAGTTCATCCCTACAAAATCATATTGTTTAGTCATGCTCCATTTCCATCACACAAGAATGCTCTCATCATGCACAACCCCGATGACAAGCCAAGCAATTGTTTCATACTTTAGTAATCTCAAACCCATAAACTTTCACGCAATACATGAGCGCGAGCCATGGATATAGCACTATGGGTGGAATAGAATATAATGATGGGGGTTGTGTGGATAAGACAAAAAGGAGAAAGTCTCACATCAATGAGGCTAATCAATGAGCTATGGAGATGCCCATCGATTGATGTTAATGCAAGGAGTAGGGATTGCCATGCAACGGATGCACTAGAGCTATAAATGTATGAAAGCTCAACAAAAGAAACTAAGTGGGTGTGCATCCAACTTGCTTGCTCACGAAGACCTAGGGCACTTGAGGAGGCCCATTGTTGGAATATACAAGCCAAGTTCTATAATGAAAAATTCCCACTAGTATATGAAAGTGACAAAACAAGAGACTCTCTATCATGAAGATTACAGTGCTACTTTGAAGCACAAGTGTGGAAAAAAAGATAGTAGCATTGTCCCTTTTATTTTTTTATTTGGCCTTTATTTTTTTATTTGGGACAATGCTCTATTAATGATGATCATCACACTTCTATTTATTTACAACTCAATAATTACAACTCGATACTAGAACAAAGTATGACTCTATATGAATGCCTCCGGCGGTGTACCGGGATATGCAATGAATCAAGAGCGACATGTATGAAAAATTATGAACGGTGGCTTTGCCACAAATACTATGTCAACTACATGATCATGCAAAGCAATATGACAATAATGAACGTGTCATGATGAACGGAATGGTGGAAAGTTGCATGGCAATATATCTCGGAATGGCTATGGAAATGCCATAATAGGTAGGTATGGTGGCTGTTTTGAGGAAGATATAAGGAGGTTTATGTGTGATAGAGCGTATCATATCACGGGGTTTGGATGCACCGGCGAAGTTTGCACCAACTCTCAATGTGAGAAAGGGCAATGCACGGTACCGAAGAGGCTAGCAAGGATGGAAGGGTAAAATTGCATATAATCCATGGACTCAACATTAGTCATAAAGAACTCACATACTTATTGCAAGAATCTACAAGTCATCAAAAACCTCGGCACTACGCGCATGCTCCTAGGGGGATAGATTGGTAGGAAAAGACCATCGCTCGTCCCCGACCGCCACTCATAAGGAGGACAATCAAATAACACCTCATGTTTCAAAATTGTTACATAATGTTTACCATACGTGCATGTTACGGGACTTGCAAACTTCAACACAAGAATTTCTCAATTTCACAACTACTCAACTAGCACGACTTTGATATTAGTACCTCCATATCTCAAAACAATCATCAAGCATCAAACTTCTCTTAGTATTCAACACACTCATAAGAAAGTTTTTACTAGTCTTGAATACCTAGCATATTAGGATTATTTAAGCAAATTACCATGCTATTTAAGACTCTCAAAATAATCTAAGTGAAGCATGAGAGTTCATCTATTTCTTCAAAATAAAACTACCACCATGCTCTAAAAGATATAAGTGAAGTACTAGAGCAAACAACAAACTACTCCGAAAGATATAAGTGAAGATCAATGAGTAGTTGAATAATTATGCAACTATGTGAAGACTCTCTAACATTTAAGAATTTCAGATCTTGGTATTTTATTCAAACATCAAGCAAAACTAAATAAAATAAAATGACGCTCCAAGCAAAACACATATCATGCGGCGAATAAAAATATAGCTCCAAGTAAAGTTACCGATGAACGAAGACGAAAGAGGGGATGCCATCCGGGGCATCCCCAAGCTTAGGCTCTTGGTTGTCCTTGAATATTACATTGGGGTGCCTTGGGCATCCCCAAGCTTAGGCTCTTGCCACTCCTTATTCCATAGTCCATCGAATCCTTACCCAAAACTTGAAAACTTCACAACAAAAAACTTAACAGAAAACTCGTAAGCTCCGTTAGTATAAGAAAATAAATCACCACTTCGAGGTACTGTAATGAACTCATTCTTTATTTATATTGGTGTTAAACTTACTGTATTACAACTTCTCTGGTTTATAAACTCTTTTACTAGCCATAGATTCATCAAAATAAGCAAACAACACACGAAAAACAGAATCTGTCAAAAACAGAACAGTCTGTACTAATCTTGATCAAAAGTATACTAATGGAACTCATAAAATTCTCAAATAAATTGGTGGACCTTAGGAATTTATCTATTAATCATCTGAAAAAGGAATTAACTAAATATCACTCTCCAAATAAAAATGGCAGCAATTCTCGTGAGCGCTAAAGTTTCTGTTTTTTACAGCATGATCACAAAGACTTCCCCCAAGTCTTCCCAAAGGTTCTACTTGGCACAAACACTAATTAAAAGCATAAAACCACATCTAAACAGAGGCTAGATGAATTATTTATTACTAAAAAGGAACAAAAAGCAAGGAACAAAAATAAAATTGGGTTGCCTCCCAACAAGCGCTATCGTTTAACGCCCCTAGCTAGGCATGATGATTTCAACGATGCTCACATAAAAGATAAGAATTGAAACATAAAGAGAGCATCATGAAGAATATGACTAGCACATTTAAGTCTAACATACTTACTATGCATAGGGATTTTTTGAGCAAACAACTTGTGGGAACAAGAATCAACTTGCATAGGAAGGTAAAACAAGCATAAATTCAAAATTTTAAGCACATAGAGATGAAACTTGATATTATTGCAATTCCTACAAGCATATATTCCTCCCTCATAATAATTTTCAGTAGCATCATGAATGAATTCAACAATATAACTATCACACAAAGCATTCTTTTCATGATCTACAAGCTTAGAATTTTTATTACTCTCCACATAAGCAAATTTCTTCTCATGAATAGTAGTGGGAGCAAACTCAACAAAGTAACTATCATGTGAGGCATAATCCAACTGAAAGTTAAAATCATGATGAAAAGTTTCATGGATATCATTATTCTTTATAGCATACAAGTCATCACAATAATCATCATATATAGCAACTTTATTCTCATAATCAATTGGAACCTCTTCCGAAATAGTGGAATCATTACT
This sequence comes from Triticum aestivum, assembly GCF_018294505.1. Lineage (NCBI taxonomy): Eukaryota > Viridiplantae > Streptophyta > Magnoliopsida > Poales > Poaceae > Triticum > Triticum aestivum. Next base: position 590,411,265 of record NC_057809.1, on the reverse strand, counting down.
AAATAAAGTCATGACCTCTCCAAATCCACTTTTATAATTATCACAATAAGATTCAACATCCTCCAAAATAGTGGGATCATTACTTCCTAAAGTTGACACTCTTCCAAACCCACTTTCATCAATATAATCATCATAAATAGGAGGCATGCTTTCATCATAATAAATTTGCTCATCAAAACTTGGGGGAAAATTTATCATCTTCATCAAACATAGCCTCCCCAAGCTTGTGGCTTTGCATCTCATTAGCATCATGGATATTCAAGGAATTCGTACTAACAACATTGCAATCATGCTCATAACTCAAATATTCAGTGCCAAACATTTTATAGATTTCTTCTTCTAGCACTTGAGCACAATTATCCTTTCCATCATACTCACGAAAGATATAAAAAGGTGAAGCGTATGAGACAAACTGAATTCCATTTTTTATTGTTTTCTTTTATAAACTAAACTAGTGATAAAACAAGAAACTAAAAGACTTGATTGCAAGATCTAAAGATATACCTTCAAGAACTCACCTCCCCGGCAATGGCACCAGAAAAGAGCTTGATGTCTACTACACAACCTTCTTCTTGTAGACGTTGTTGGGCCTCCAAGTGCAGAGGTTTGTAGTAAAATAGCAAATTTCCCTCAAGTGGATGACCTAAGGTTTATCAATCCGTAGGAGGCGTAGGATGAAGATGGTCTCTCTCAAGCAACCCTGCAACCAAATAACAAAGAGTCTCTTGTGTCCCCAACACACCCAATACAATGTTAAATTGTATAGGTGCACTAGTTCGGCGAAGAGATGGTGATACAAGTGGTATATGGATAGTAGATAAAGGTATTTGTAATCTGAAATTATAAAAACAGCAAGGTAGCAAGTGATAAAAGTGAGCATAAACGGTATTGCACTGATAGGAAACAAGGCCTAGGGTTCATACTTTCACTAGTGTAAGTTCCCTCAACAATGATAATATAATTGGATCACATAACCATCCCTCAACATGCAACAAAGAGTCACTCCAAAGTCACTAATAGCGAGAACGAATGAAGAGATTATGGTAGGGTACGAACCCACCTCAAAGTTATTCTTTCCAATCAAACCGTTGGGCTATTCCTATAGGTGTCACAAACAGCCCTAGAGTCGTACTAGAATAACACCTTAAGAAATATATCAACCAAAACCCTAATGTCACCTAGATACTCCAATGTCACCTCAAGTATCCGTGGGTATGATTATACGATATGCGTCACACAATCTCAGATTCATCTATTCAACCAACACATAGAACCTCAAAGAGTGCCCCAAAGTTCCTACCAGAGAATCACGGCGAAAACGTGTGCCAACCCCTATGCATAGGTTCATGGGCGGAACCCGCAAGTTGATCACCAAAACATACATCAAGTGAATCACGCAGTATCCCATTGTGACCACAGATACGCACGGCAAGACATACATCAAGTGTTCTCAAATCTTTAAAGACTCAGTCCGATAAGATAACTTCAAAGGGGAAACTCAATTCATTACAAAAGAGTAGAGGGGGAGGAGAAACATAGGATCCAACTATAATAGCAAAGCTCGCGATACATCAAGATCGTGCCAAATCAAGAACACGAGAGAGAGAGAGATCAAACACATAGCTACTGGTACATACCCTCGGCCCCGAGGGAGAACTACTCCCTCCTCGTCATGGAGAGAACCAGGATGATGAAGATGGCCACCGGAGAGGGATTCCCCTCCGGCAGGGTGCCGGAACGGGTCTAGATTGGCTTTCGATGGCTACGGAGGCTTCTGGCGGCGGAACTCCTGATCTATTGTGCTCTCTGATGTTTTTAGGGTATATGGAGATATATAGGCGGAAGAAATACGTCGGTGGAGCCAAGAGGGGCCCACGAGGGTGGAGGGCGCGCCCCCTACCTCGTGGCCTCCTCGAAGAACCCCTGACGTGCACTCCAAGTCTTCTGGGCTTCTTCTGATCCAAAAATAAGTTCCGTGAAGTTTCAGGTCAATTGGACTCTGTTTGATTTTTTTTTCCTGCGAAACCCTAAAACAAGGTAAAAACAGAAACTGGCACTGGGCTCTGGGTTAATAGGTTAGTCCCAAAAATGATATAAAAGTGTATAATAAAGCCCATAAACATTCAAAACAGTAGATAATATAGCATGGAGCAATCAAAAATTATAGATACGTTGGAGACGTATCACCGCCCGCACATGGCCGTGCCCAGGCGCCCGTCGCCTGCGCGCCCACTCACTGGTGGCCTCGGTCACTCCCGTCGCAGCCCCCTGCTTGCCCAGGCTTCACCCCGCATCAGCTGGCGCCTCCGGTCGCGCCCGGCCGTAGCCGACGGCCCCTGCTGTACGCTGCTGCTACCCTGCTCCGCCTACGCCACCGCTCGCCTGTGCCGATGCATTCCTCCGCGCTGCCGCACGCGCCCGCGCCCCGCATTGGGCTTGTGCCCGTGCCGGCCACTTGCTAGCTTCTCCCTGGATACAGCCGCACCCTGGTGGTGCGTGCGCGTTCGTGGCCGTGGCCCCTGCTAGCCACATGCCACTGACCTTTGGGGCCCACGTCCCTGTTAGAACGAAAAATATATATCAAAATAACTAAATATAATTAACAATTAATTAATTAACTTAATTAATATTACTTATTTCTTAGTTAACTAATTAACTACCTAACAGTTTAATCAGTCAATGACAAGGGGGCCCCACCCTTCGGTTGACCAGTCAAAGTTTGACTGGTCAACTGGGTCCCCTGGCCCACATGTCAGCCTTTGTGTAGATTCTGTGTACACAGGGTTGGGTACCCATAGCATTTTATCTATTAATTTTGAAATAAAACTAATTTGAAAATATGAATTAAAACTTTAAAAATTAATATAAAATAATCTCTAACTCGAATGAAAATACTTTGTACATGAAAGTTGCTCAGAACGATGGGACAAATCTGGATACGCAACCCGTTCGTCCACCACACATCCCTAACCTATCGAACTCACAACTTTCCCCCTCTGGTTCATTTGTCCGAAAACGCGAAACACCAGGAATACTTTCCCGGATGTTTTCCCCCCTTCGCCGGTATCACCTACTACCGCATTAGGGCACACCTAGCACCGCGCATTGTCTTGTAATGCACGGTCGTGCTTATGTTTGCATTATATTTATTGTTTCTTCCCCCTCTTCTCTCGTTACACACGGAGACCGACGCCGCTGCTACCCAGTACGACTACGGTGTTCACGACCCCTCCCTCTCGGCTGAGCTTCCAAGCAAGTCCCCCCCCCTTGATCACCAGATATCGCCTATTCTTCTCTATACTACTTGCATTAGAGTAGTGTAGCATGTTACTACTTTCCGTTAATCCTATCCTGATGCATAGCCTGTCCTTGTTGAGTTTCGTAGTAATTTCAAAAAATTTCCTACGCACACGCAAGATCATGGTGATGCATAGCAACGACAGGGGAGAGTGATGTCTACGTACCCACGCAGACCGACTGCGGAAGCGTTGACACAACATAGAGGAAGTAGTCGTACGTCTTCACGATCCAACCGATCAAGCACCAAAACTACGGCACCTCCGAGTTCGAGCACACGTTCAGCTCGATGACGATCCCCGGACTCCGATACAGCAAAGTGTCGGGGAAGAGTTCCATCAGCACGACAGTGTGGTGATGATCTTGATGTACTACAACAGCAGGGCTTCGCCTAAACTCTGCTACAGTATTATCGAGGAATATGGTGGCTGGGGGCACCGTACACGGCTAAGGAATAGATCACGTGGATCAACTTGTGTGTTCTAGGGTGCCTCTGCCTCAGTATATAAAGGACTAGAGGGGGGAGGCTGGCCGGCCAAGGTGTGGCGCGCCAGGAGAGTCCTACTCCCTCTGGGAGTAGGATCCCCCCCCAATCCTAGTTGGAATAGGATTCGCGGAGGGGGAAAAGAGAGAGAGAGGGGCCGGCCACCTCTCCTAGTCCTAATAGGACTAGGGGAAGGGGGAGGCGCGCAGCCCATGCAGGGCTGCCTCTTCTCTTTTCCACTAAGGCCCATCATGGCCCATTTAGCTCCCGGGGGGTTCCGGTAACCTTCCCGGTACTCCCGTAAAATCCCGATTTCACCCGGAACACTTCCGATATCCAAACATAGGCTTCCAATATATCAATCTTTATGTCTCGACCATTTCGAGACTCCTCGTCATGTCCGTGATCACATCCGGGACTCCAAACAACCTTCGGTACATCAAAATGCATAAACTCATAATATAGCTGTCATCGTAACCTTAAGCGTGCGGACCCTACGGGTTCGAGAACAATGTAGACATGACCGAGACACGTCTACGGTCAATAACCAATAGTGGGACCTGGATGCCCATATTGGCTCCTACATATTCTACGAAGATCTTTATCGGTCAGACCGCATAACAACATATGTTGTTCCCTTTGTCATCGGTATGTTACTTGCCCGAGATTCGATCGTCGGTATCCAATACCTAGTTCAATCTCGTTACCGGCAAGTCTCTTTACCCGTTCTGTAATACATCATCTCGCAACTAACTCATTAGTTGCAATGCTTGCAAGGCTTATGTGATGTGCATTACCGAGAGGGCCCAGAGATACCTCTCCGACAATCGGAGTGACAAAACCTAATCTCGAAATACGCCAACCCAACATGTACCTTTGGAGACACCTGTAGTACTCCTTTATAATCACCCAGTTATGTTGTGACGTTTGGTAGTACCCAAAGTGTTCCTCCGGTAAACGGGAGTTGCATAATCTCATAGTTATAGGAACATGTATAAGTCATGAAGAAAGCAATAGCAATATACCAAACGATCGGGTGCTAAGCTAATGGAATGGGTCGTGTCAATCAGATCATTCTCTTAATGATGTGATCCCGTTAATCAAATAACAACTCATTGTTCATGGTTAGGAAACATAACCATCTTTGATTAACGAGCTAGTCATGTAGAGGCATACTAGTGACACTTTATTTGTCTATGTATTCACACATGTATTATGTTTCCGGTTAATACAATTCTAGCATGAATAATAAACATTCATCATGATTATAAGGAAATAAATAATAAATTTATTATTGCCTCTAGGGCATATTTCCTTCAGTCTCCCACTTGCACTAGAGTCAATAATCTAGATTACACCATAATGATTCTAACACCCATGGAGCCTTGGTGCTGATCATGTTTTGCTCGTGGAAGAGGCTTAGTCAACGGGTCTGCAACATTCAGATCCGTATGTATCTTGCAAATCTCTATGTCTCCCACCTGGACTAGATCCCGGATGGAATTGAAGCGTCTCTTGATGTGCTTGGTTCTCTTGTGAAATCTAGATTCCTTTGCCAAGGCAATTGCACCAGTATTGTCACAAAAGATTTTCATTGGACCCGATGCACTAGGTATGACATCTAGATCGGATATGAACTCCTTCATCCAGACTCCTTCGTTCGCTGCTTCCGAAGCAGCTATGTACTTCGCTTCATGTAGATCCCGCTACGACGCTTTGTTTGGAACTGCACCAACTGACAGCTCCACCGTTTAATGTAAACACGTATTCGGTTTGCGATTTAGAATCATCCGGATCAGTGTCAAAGCTTGCATCAACGTAACCTTTTATGATGAGCTCTTTGTCACCTCCATATACGAGAAACATATCCTTAGTCCTTTTCAGGTATTTCAGGATGTTCTTGACCGCTGTCCAGTGATCCGCTCCTGGATTACTTTGGTACCTCCCTGCTAGACTTATAGCAAGGCACACATCGGGTCTGGTACACAGCATTGCATACATGATAGATCCTATGGCTGATGCATAGGGAACATCTTTCATATTCTCTCTATCTTCTGCAGTGGTCGGGCATTGAGTCTTACTCAATTTCACACCTTGTAACACAGGCAAGAATCCTTTCTTTGCTTGATCCATTTTGAACTTCTTCAAAATTTTGTCAAGGTATGTTGTTTGTGAAAGTCCAATTAAGCGTTTTGATCTATCTCTATAGATCTTTATGCCTAATATGTAAGCAGCTTCACCGAGGTCTTTCATTGAAAACTCTTATTCAAGTATCCCTTTATGCTATCCAGAAATTCTATATCATTTCCAATTAGTAATATGTCATCCACATATAATATTAGAAATGCTACAGAGCTCCCACTCACTTTCTTGTAAATACAGGCTTCTCCGAAAGTCTGTATAAAACCAAATGCTTTGATCACACTATCAAAGCGTTTATTCCAACTCCGAGAGGCTTGCACCAGTCCATAAATGGATCGCTGGAGCTTGCACACTTTGTTAGCTCCTTTTGGATCGACAAACCTTCTGGTTGCATCATATACAACTCTTCTTCCAGAAATCCATTCAGGAATGCAGTTTTGACATCCATTTGCCAAATTTCATAAACATAAAATGCGGCAATTGCTAACATGATTCGGACGGACTTAAGCATCGCTACGGGTGAGAAGGTCTCATCGTAGTCAATCCCTTGAACTTGCCGAAAACCTTTCGCGACAAGTCGAGCTTTGTAGACAGTAACATTACCATCAGCGTCAGTCTTCTTCTTAAATATCCATTTATTCTCAATTGCTTGCCGATCATCGGGCAAGTCAACCAAAGTCCATACTTTGTTCTCATACATGGATCCCATCTCAGATTTCATGGCTTCAAGCCACTTTGCGGAATCTGGGCTCACCATCGCTTCTTCATAGTTCGTAGGTTCATCATGATCTAGTAGCATGATTTCCAGAACAGGATTACCGTACCACTCTGGCGCAGATCTTACTCTGGTTGATCTACGAGGTTCAGTAGTATCTTGATCTGAAGTTTCATGACTATCATCATTAGCTTCCTCACTTATTGGTGTAGGTGTCACAGAAACAATTTTCTGTGATGTACTACTTTCCAATAAAGGAGCAGGTATAGTTACCTCGTCAAGTTCTACTTTCCTCCCACTCACTTCTTTCGAGAGAAACTCCTTCTCTAGAAAGGATCCATTCTTAGCAACGAATGTCTTGCCTTCGGATCTGTGATAGAAGGTGTACCCAACAGTCTCCTTTGGGTATGCTATGAAGACACATTTCTCCGATTTGGGTTCGAGCTTATCAGGTTGAAGCTTTTTCACATAAGCATCGCAGCCCCAAACTTTAAGAAACGACAACTTTGGTTTCTTGCCAAACCACAGTTCATAAGGCATCGTCTCAACGGATTTTGATGGTGCCCTATTTAACGTGAATGCGGCCGTCTCTAGAGCGTATCCCCAAAACGATAGCGGTAAATCAGTAAGAGACATCATAGATCGCACCATATCTAGAAAAGTACGATTACGATGTTCGGACACACCATTACGCTGTGGTGTTCCGGGTGGCGCAAGTTGCGAAACTATTCCACAATTTTTCAAATGTACACCAAACTCGTAACTCAAATATTCTCCTCCACGATCAGATCGTAGAAACTTTATTTTCTTGTTACGATGATTTTCAACTTCACTCTGAAATTCTTTGAACTTTTCAAATGTTTCAGACTTATGTTTCATTAAGTAGATATACCCATATCTGCTTAAGTCATCTGTGAAGGTGAGAAAATAACGATATCCGCCACGAGCCTCAATATTCATCGGACCACATACATCTGTATGTATGATCTCCAACAAATCTGTTGCTCTCTCCATAGTACCGGAGAACGGTGTTTTAGTCATCTTGCCCATGAGGCACGGTTCGCAAGTACCAAGTGATTCATAATCAAGTGGTTCCAAAAGTCCATCAGTATGGAGTTTCTTCATGCGCTTTACACCGATATGACCTAAACGACAGTGCCACAAATAAGTTGCACTTTCATTATCAACTCTGCATCTTTTGGCTTCAACATTATGAATATGTGTATCACTACTATCGAGATTCATCAAAAATAGACCACTTTTCAAAGGTGCATGACCATAAAAGATATTACTCATATAAATAGAACAACCATTATTCTCTGATTTAAATGAATAACCGTCTCGCATCAAACAAGATCCAGATATAATGTTCATGCTCAACGCTGGCACCAAATAACAATTATTTAGGTCTAATATTAATCCCGAAGGTAGATGTAGAGGTAGCGTGCCGACCGCGATCACATCGACTTTGGAACCGTTTCCCACGCGCATCGTCACCTCGTCCTTTGCCAGTGCCCGCTTATTCCGTAGTCCCTGTTTCGAGTTGCAAATATTAGCAACAGAACCAGTATCAAATACCCAGGTGCTACTGCGAGCTCTAGTAAGGTACACATCAATAACATGTATATCACATATACCTTTGTTCACCTTGCCATCCTTCTTATCCGCCAAATACTTGGGGCAGTTCCGCTTCCAGTGACCAGTCTGCTTGCAGTAGAAGCACTCAGTTTCAGGCTTAGGTCCAGACTTGGGTTTCTTCTCCTGAGCAGCAACTTGTTTGCTGTTCTTCTTGAAGTTCCCCTTCTTCTTCCCTTTGCCCTTTTTCTTGAAACTAGTGGTCTTGTTGACCATCAACACTTGATGCTCCTTCTTGATTTCTACCTCCGCAGCTTTCAGCATTGCGAAGAGCTCGGGAATAGTCTTGTTCATCCCTTGCATATTATAGTTCATCACGAAGCTCTTGTAGCTTGGTGGCAGTGATTGGAGAATTCTGTCAATGACGCAATCATCTGGAAGATTAACTCCCAATTGAATCAAGTGATTATTATACCCAGACATTTTGAGTATATGCTCACTGACAGAACTGTTCTCCTCCATCTTGCAGCTATAGAACTTATTGGAGACTTCATATCTCTCAATCCGGGCATTTGCTTGAAATATTAACTTCAACTCCTGAAACATCTCATATGCTCCATGACGTTCAAAACGTCGTTGAAGTCCCGATTCTAAGCCGTAAAGCATGGCACACTGAACTATCGAGTAGTCATCAGCTTTGCTCTGCCAGACGTTCATAACATCTGGTGTTGCTCCAGCAGCAGGCCTGGCACCCAGCGGTGCTTCCAGGACGTAATTCTTCTGTGCAGCAATGAGGATAATCCTCAAGTTACGGACCCAGTCCGTGTAATTGCTACCATCATCTTTCAACTTTGCTTTCTCAAGGAACGCATTAAAATTCAACGGAACAACAACACGAGCCATCTATCTACAATCAACATAAACAAGCAAGATACTATCAGGGACTAAGTTCATGATAAATTTAAGTTCAATTAATCATATTACTTAAGAACTCCCACTTAGATAGACATCCCTCTAATCTTCTAAGTGATCACGTGATCCAAATCAACTAAACCATAACCGATCATCACGTGAGATGGAGTAGTTTTCAATGGTGAACATCGTTATGTTGATCATATCTACTATATGATTCACGCTCGACCTTTCGGTCTCCGTGTTCCGAGGCCATATCTGCATATGCTAGGCTCGTCAAGTTTAACCTGAGTATTCTGCGTGTGCAAAAACTGGCTTGCACCCGTTGTAGATGGACATAGAGCTTATCACACCCGATCATCACGTGGTGTCTGGGCACGACGAACTTTGGCAACAGTGCATACTCAGGGAGAACACTTCTTGATAATTTAGTGAGAGATCATCTTATAATGCTACCGTCAATCAAAGCAAGATAAGATGCATAAAAGATAAACATCACATGCAATCAATATAAGTGATATGATATGGCCATCATCATCTTGTGCTTGTGATCTCCATCTTCGAAGCACCGTCGTGATCACCATCGTCACCGGCGCGACACCTTGATCTCCACCGTAGCATCGTTGTCGTCTCGCCAATCTTATGCTTCCACGACTATCACTACCGCTTAGTAATAAAGTAAAGCATTACATCGCGATTGCATTGCATACAATAAAACGACAACCATAAGGCTCCTGCCAGTTGCCGATAACTCGGTTACAAAACATGATCATCTCATACAATAAAATTCAGCATCATGTCTTGACCATATCACATCACAACATGCCCTGCAAAAACAAGTTAGACATCCTCTACTTTGTTGTTGCAAGTTTTACGTGGCTGCTACGGGCTTAAGCAAGAACCAATCTCACCTACGCATCAAAACCACAATGATAGTTTGTCAAATAGACTCCGTTTTAACCTTCGCAAGGACCGGGCGTAGCCATACTTGGTTCAACTAAAGTTGGAGAGACAGTCGCCCGCAAGCCACCTATGTGCAAAGCACGTCGGGGGAACCGGTCTCGCGTAAGCGTACGCGTAATGTTGGTCCGGGTCGTCTCGTCCAACAATGCCGCCGAACCAAAGTATAACATGCTGGTAGGCAGTATGACTTATATCACCCACAACTCACTTGTGTTCTACTCGTGCATATAACATCAACATAAATAACCTAGGCTCGGATGCCACTGTTTGGGTTTTGTAGTAATTTCAAAAAATTTCCTACGCACACACAAGATCATGGTGATGCATAGCAACAAGAGGGGAGAGTGCTGTCTACGTACCCACGCAGACCGACTACGGAAGCGTTGACACAACATAGAGGAAGTAGTCGTACGTCTTCACGATCCAACCAATCAAGCACCAAAACTACGACACCTCCGAGTTCGAGCACACGTTCAGCTCGATGATGATCCCCGGACTCCGATCCAGCAGAGTGTCGGGGAAGAGTTCCGTCAGCATGACGGTGTGGTGACGATCTTGATGTACTACAGCAGCAGGGCTTTGCCTAAACTCCGCTACAGTATTATCGAGGAATATGGTGGCTGGGGGCACCGTACACGGCTAAGGAATAGATCACGTGGATCAACTTGTGTGTTCTAGGGTGCCTCTGCCTCAGTATATAAAGGACTAGAGGGGGGGAGGCTGGCCGGCCAAGGTGTGGCGCGCCAGGAGAGTCCTACTCCCTCTGGGAGTAGGATTCCCCCCAATCCTAGTTGGAATAGGATTCGCGGAGGGGCAAAAGAGAGAGAGGGGCCGGCCACCTCTCCTAGTCCTAATAGGACTAGGGGAAGGGGGAGGCACGTAGCCCATGCAGTGCTGCCTCTTCTCTTTTCCACTAAGGCCCATCATGGCCCATTTAGCTCCCGGGGGGTTCCGGTAACCTTCCCGGTACTCCCGTAAAATCCCGATTTCACCCGGAACACTTCCGATATCCAAACATAGGCTTCCAATATATCAATCTTTACGTCTCGACTATTTTGAGACTCCTCGTCATGTCCGTGATCACATCCGGGACTCCGAACAACCTTTGGTACATCAAAATGCATAAACTCATAATATAACTGTCATCGTAACCTTAAGCGTGCGGACCCTACGGGTTCGAGAACAATGTAGACATGACCGAGACATGTCTCCGGTCAATAACCAATAGCGGGACCTGGATGCCCATATTGGCTCCTACATGTTCTACGAAGATCTTTATCGGTCAGACCGCATAACAACATACGTTGTTCCCTTTGTCATCAGTATGTTACTTGCCTGAGATTCGATCGTCGGTATCCAATACCTAGTTCAATCTCGTTACCGGCAAGTCTCTTTACTCGTTCTGTAATACATGATCTCGCAACTAACTCATTAGTTGCAATGCTTGCAAGGCTTATGTGATGTGCATTACCGAGAGGGCCCAGAGATACCTCTCCGACAATCGGAGTGACAAAACCTAATCTCGAAATACGCCAACCCAACATGTACCTTTGGAGACACTTGTAGTACTCCTTTATAATCACCCAGTTACGTTGTGACGTTTGGTAGTACCCAAAGTGTTCCTCCGGTAAACGGGAGTTGCATAATCTCATAGTTATAGGAACATGTATAAGTCATGAAGAAAGCAATAGCAATATACTAAACGATCGGGTGCTAAGCTAATGGAATGGGTCATGTCAATCAGATCATTCTCTTAATGATGTGATCCCGTTAATCAAATAACAACTCATTGTTCATGGTTAGGAAACATAACCATCTTTGATTAACGAGCTAGTCAAGTAGAGGCATACTAGTGACACTTTGTTTGTCTATGTATTCACACATGTATTATGCTTCCGGTTAATACAATTCTAGCATGAATAATAAACATTTATCATGATTATAAGGAAATAAATAATAACTTTATTATTGCCTCTAGGGCATATTTCCTTCAGTCCTTGCTACTACTGTTGTTACCTTTACCTGCAATCCTACATGCTTAGTATAGGATGCTAGTATTCCATCTATTGCCCTACATTCTTGTCCATCTGCTGTGCTATACTATCGGGCTGTGATCACTCGGGAGGTGATCACGGGTATATACTATTACTTTCTACATGATACATGTGGTGACTGAAGTCGGGTCGGCTCGTGGAGCACCCGCAAGTGATTCACGGATTGGGGGATGAAAGGACCTTTGTCCCGACGCCCCTCTGGGTGAATCTTTGTGGTGGAGCGACAGGGCAGGTTGAGACCGCCTAGGTGAGGGGTGGGCCTGGCCCTGGTCGGTGTCCGCGGTTACATTAATTGACAAGCTTAACGAGATCTTGGTATTTGATCTGAGTTGGGTCGTTGACCTTATACGCACTAACCGCCACGTGGGACAAGATATGGGCAACCGGCGTCGTGGTATCAGCCGAAGCATTTCGTGATGTCAGTGACTGAGCGGCGCGTGCCGGATTGGACTGGAACGCCTGCTAGGCTAGGTCTACTTCCGGCCGCCCTCGCAATGTGCAGGTGTGCAATGTGCGATGGGCCCAGACCCCTGCGCCATAGGATTTAGACCGGCGTGCTGACCTCTCTGTTGTGCCTAGGTAGGGCTGCGACGTGTTGGTCTTCCGAGGCCGGGCATGACCTAGGAAAGTGTGTCCGGCCAAAGGGGATCGAGCGTGTCGGGTAATGTGGTGCACCCCTGCATGGGAAGTTTATCTATTCGAATAGCCATGATCTTCGGTAACAAGATGACTTGGAGTTGTACCTTGACCTTATGATAACTAGAACCGGATACTTAGTAAAACACACCCTTCCAAGTGCGAGATATAACCTAGTGATCACTCTCTAACAGGCGACGAGGAGGGGATCGCCGGTTAGGTTTATGCTATGCGACGCTACTTGGTGAACTTACCATCTACTCTCTTCTACATGCTGCAAGATGGAGGTGGCCTGACGCGTAGTCTTCGACAGGTTTAGCTATCCCCCTCTTATTCTGGCATTCTGCAGTTCAGTCCACCGATATGGCCCTTTACACATATACCCATGCATATGTAGTGTAGCTCCTTGCTTGCGAGTACTTTGGATGAGTACTCATGGTTGATTTTCTCCCTCTTTCCCCCTTTCCATTCTACCTGGTTGTCGCAACCAGAGGTTGGAGCCCAGGAGCTAGACGCCACCGTCGACGACAACTCCTACTACACCGGAGGTGCCTACTGCTACGTGGAGGCCGCTGACGACGACCAGGAGTAGTTTAGGAGGATCCTGATAACCCACAAGTATAGGGGATTGCAATGGTTTTCGAGGGTAAAGTAGTCAACACAAATTTATTGATTCGACATAAGGGGAGCCAAAGAATATTCTCAAGTATTAGCAGCTGAGTTCTCAATTCAACCACACCTGGAAACTTTGTATCTGCAGCAAAGTATTTAGTAGCAAAGTAATATGATAGTAGTGGTAATGGTAGCAAAAGCTAACAGTAGCAAAAGTGATGTTTCTGGTATTTTGTAGTGATGATAGCAATAGCAATGGAAAAGTAAATAAGCGAAGAACAATATGTGGAAAGTTCATAGGCAATGGATCGGTGATGGAGAATTATGCCGGATGCGGTTCATCATGTAACAATCATAACATAGGGTGACACAGAACTAGCTCCAATTCATTAATATAATGTAGGCATGTATTCCGAATATAGTCATACGTGCTTATGGAAAAGAACTTGCATGACATCTTTTGTCCTACCCTCCCGTGGCAGCGGGGTCCTAATGGAAACTAATGGATATTAAGGCCTCCTTTTAATAGAGTACGGGAACAAAGCATGAGCACATAGTGAACTCCTCAAACTATGGTCATCACCGGGAGTGGTCCCGATTATTGTCACTTCGGGGTTGCCGGATCGTAACACATAGTAGGTGACTATAGACTTGCAAGATAGGATCTACTCATATATTGATGAAAACATAATAGGTTCAGATCTGAAATCATGGCACTTGGGCCCTAGTGACAAGCATTAAGCATAGCAAAGTCATAGAAACATCAATCTTAGAACATAGTGGATATTAGGGATCAAACCCTAACAAAACTAAGTCAATTACATGATAGATCTCATCCAACCCATCACCGTCTAGCAAGCCTACAATGGAATTACTCACGCACGGCGGTGAGCATCATGAAATTGGTGATGGAGGATGGTTGATGATGGCGATGGCGACGGATTCCCCTCTCCGGAGCCCCGAGATCAGCCCTCCCGAGAGGTTTTAGGGCTTGACGGCGGCTCCGTATCGTAAAACGCGATGAATCCTTCTCTTTGATTTCTTTCTCTCCAAAACCAAATATATAGAGTTGGAGTTGAGGTCGGAGGAGCTCTAGGGGGCCCATGGGGTAGGGGGGCGCGCCCTAGGGGGGGTGCCCTCCACCCTCATGGACAGGTGGTGGGCCCCCTGGTCTTTATCTTTTGCAATGATTTTTTATTATTTCCGAAAAGATGTTCCATGAAGTTTTAGGTCATTCCGAGAACTTTTGTTTCTGAACATAAATAACACCATGGCAATTCTGCTGAAAACAGCGTCAGTCCGGGTTAGTTCCATTCAAATCATGCAAGTTAGAGTCCAAAACAAGGAAAAAAGTGTTTGGAAAAGTAGATACGATGGAGACATATCAACTCCCCCAAGCTTAAACCATTGCTTGTCCTTAAGCAATTCAGTTGATAAACTGAAATAGATAAAGAAAAACTTTTACAAACTCTGTTTGCTCTTGTTGTTGTAAATATGTAAAGCCAACATTCAAGTTTTCAGCAAAGATTATGAACTAACCATATTCACAATAACACATAGGTCTCTTGTTTACTCGTATCAATGGCATAATCAACTAGCGAGCAATAATAATAAATCTCGGATGACAACACTTTCTCAAAACAATCATAATATGATATAACAAGATGGTATCTCGCTAGCCCTTTCTGAGACCGCAAAATATAAATGTAGATCACCTTTAAAGATCAAGGACTGACTAGACATTGTAATTCATGGTAAAAGAGATCCAGTCAAGTCATACTCAATGTAAACTAACAGTAATGAATGCAAATGATAGTGGTGCTCTCGAACTGGTGCTCTCAAACTGGTGCTTTTTAATAAGAGGGTGACGACTCAACACGAAAGTAAATAGATAGGCCCTTCACAAAGGGAAGCAGTGATTTGTAGAGGTGCCAGAGCTCGGTTTTGAAATAGAGATGAATAATATTTTGAGCGGTATACTTTCATTGTCAACATAATAACCAAGAGATGGCGATATCTTCCATGCTACACACATTATAGGCGGTTCCCAAATAGAATGGTAAAGTTTATACTCCCCCTCCACCAACAAGCATCAATCCATGGCTTGCTCGAAACAACGAGTGCCTCCAACTAACAACAGTTGCAGGGGGAGTTTTGTTTTGCAATTATTTTGATTTATTTTGCGTAAAGCATGGGACTAGGCATCCTCGTGACCAGCCACTTTCTCGTGAGTGAGGAGCGGAGTCCACTCTTGAGAATAACCCGCCTAACACGGAAGATACAGACATCCCTAGTTGATACATGAGCTATTCGAGCATACAAAACAGGATATTTATTTGAAGGTTTAGAGTTTGGCACATACAAATTTACTTGGAACGGCAGGTAGATACCGCATATAGGAAGGTATAGTGGACTCATGTGGAATAACTTTGGGGTTTATGGGATTGGATGCACAAGTAGTATTCCCGCTTAGTACATGTGAAGGCTAGGAAAAGACTGGGAAGCGACCAGCTAGAGAGTGACAACAGTCATGAACATGCATTAAAATTAATCAACACTGAATGCAAGCATGAGTATGATATAATCCACCATGAACATAAATATCATGAAGGCTATGTTGATTTTGTTTCAACTACATGCGTGAACATGTGCCAAGTCAAGTCACTTAAATCATTCATAGGAGGATACCACCCTATCATACCACATCACAACCATTTTAATAGCATGTTGGCACGCAAGGTAAACCATTATAAGCTCCTAGCTAATCAAGCATGGCACAAGAAACTATGATCTCTAGTTGTCATTGCAAACATGTTTATCCATAATAGGCTGAATCAGGAATGATGAACTAATCATATTTACAAAAACAAAAGAGGTCGAGTTCATACCAGCTTTTCTCATCTCAGTTAGTCCATCATATATCATCATAATTTCCTGTCACTTGCACGACCGAATGATGTGAATAATAATCATAGTGCATGTGCATTGGACTAAGCTAGAATCTGCAAGCATTCAATAAGCAGGAGAAGACAAGGAAATATGGGCTCTTTTGTCAGATCAACAATAATGCATATAAGAGCCACTTCAACAATTTAATTATGGTCTTCTCCTATCGACCCCCAAAGAAAAGAAAATAAATAGAACTATTTACACGGGAAAGCTCCCAACAAGCAAAAAGAAGAACATGCAATCTTTTTGGATTTTCTTATTAATTACTACAAGCATGGAAAGTAAACTAATTAAAAACTACAACTAATTTTTTGGTATTTCTTAAGGTTTATCAAACACACAAGAAGAAATCATGAAAAGGAAAATAAACTAGCATGGATGATACAGTGAAAAAGTATGAGCACTGTCATCTAGCAATGAGTGTGTGAACATGAATATAATGTCGGTGAGAAATACGTACTCCCCCAAGCTTAGGCTTTTGGCCTAAGTTGGTCTATGGCCATGGTTGACCTGGCTGATATCCATAGTAATAGTTGGGGTCGTACTGTGAAGAGGAAGAAGAACCTGATTGCCATTAGTTGGCAATCATCTCCGGATCCCAATGGTAATTAGACTCTCGTGGAGGATCAACTTGTGGTTCCGACTCTGGCTCTATGGCTGATGTAGGGTTCCGGTAGGCGTAAATGTCCTCCGGCGAGACGAGGTACTTGCCTGAAGATAAATCAAACAAGGAAGGAGCAGGCAAGGTGATAGTCTCGGGGTGACGTTTATCAAAGAACAATTTGTATTTCAGCTCCCCTTCCCTATTCTTTATAATAAAATCATGCGCTACCATACTCTTATAATCTAAATAAACAGTAGGAACAATTTTTCTTCTTTTTCATAGTGCCTAATAGGTATATTATAATGTGCAGCAAGGCGTGAAGCATAAATACCACCAAAGATGGGGCCCTTAGTACGGTTCAGACTTAACCGTTTAGCAATAATACCGCCCATACTAACAGTGTTACCAGAATATAAACCATGAAGCAGAAGGGTAATATCAGGTACACTAAGGTTTCCACAGTTTCCGCGCCCAATTAAGCAACGACTAGCAAATATTGCAAAATAGCGTAAAACAGGAAAATGTATGCTAGTGATTCTTGCATTGGAAGCTTTCCTAGTTTCCCCTACAGTGATAGTGTCAATAAACCCATCCACATCCTTGCGATGTGGTTCCTCTAAACTACCCCCAAAAGGTACTTTGCAAACCCTACATAATTCATATAGTGGCACCTTCTTAACCACATCATATAAATGAAACTCTACTGAAGGAGGTGACTCCTTAGGAAAATAGTAGAAGTTTTGCACAAAAGTATTGGTTAGTAAGAGATACTGTTCGCGTTGGTCGCGGATGAAGTTGGTGAGGCCATCATTCTCAGCCAATGAATAGAAATCATTATAAATACCGGCTTCTCTCAGGAGATCATCGGAAAGCCATTCACATGGCCGGACCTCCCGGTGCGAGGCAAATTATATTTGGGCCTCTGTGCTTCTTCGTTTTGCTTTTCCTTCGAGCTTCGGCTTGACGAGCCCCTCAAAAATCTCTTCATTATTTTCTGAAAGATTCTGAAATTTTTAGTAACTTCAAAATAAAAGTGAAACAAACTCAATAAAATTGATAGCAACTACTCCTACAAGTGCCTAGAGCCTATATCATGCATCAAAACTACTTTTGACCATATAAATTTGACATGCAAGCTCAAGAACAGGGTCACCTAAGCAGCAAAAATATGCAATGAATAAAGCACTAGAACAAAAACTAATTGTACCAATGGAGGAGTCACATACCTAGTAACAATCTCCCCAAGCAGTTTTGTGAGAGGTGCTTTGAGCAAGGAGATCGAAAATCGCAGCAAAATGAGCTAGAACTCGTGCTTGAGCTCGATATTCGTGTTTGTGGGAGGAAGAAGAAGTGTATGGGTGCAGGAACAAGTGGAGGAGGGCCACCGTGGGCCCACGAGGTAGGGGGCGCGCCCAGGGGGTAGGGCGCGGCCTCCACCATCGTGGCCAGGTGGTTGACCCCCCTGCTGTGTTTTCAGTTCCAGAAATTCTCAAATATTCCAGAAAAAATCATATTTAAATTTCAGGGCATTTGGAGAACTTTTATTTTCGAGATATTTTTATATTGCACGGATATTCAGATAACAGACGTGAAATACTTATTTTTATTTTATTTAATATAAATAACAGAAAGTAAAAGGAAGGTACATAGAGTTGTGCTTTCTAGTTTCATCCATCTCATGCTCATCAAAAGGAACCCACTAACAAGGTTGATCAAGTCTTGTTAACGAACTCATTCCAAATAACATGGAAATGGAGAAATTTCGAATAACACTATGTTACCTCAATGGGGATATGCACATCCCCAATAATAAGACTATCATATTTCTTCTTGTCAGTAGGAAGAGGAAATTCAAAACCTCCAAATATAATTGATGGAATTTTTCCAATAGAGCTGATACTATGAACTTGAGATTGTTTCCTCGGAAAGTGTACTGTATGCTCATTACTATTTAACATGAAAAGTGACATTGCCTTTAGTGCAATCAATAACAGCCCCTGCAGTATTCAAAAAAGGTCTTCCAAGAATAATAGACACACTATCGTCCTCGGGAATATCAAGAATAACAAAGTTCGTTAAAATAGTAACGTTTGCAACTACAACAGACACATCCTCACAAATACCGACATGTATAGGAGTTGATTTATCAGCCATTTGTAAAGATATTTTAGTAGGTGTCAACTTATTCAAATCAAGTCTACGGTATAAAGAGAGAGGCATAACACTAACACCGGCTCCAAGATCACATAAAGCAGTTTTAACATAATTTCTTTTAATGGAACATGGTATAGTGGGTACTCCTGGATCTCCAAGTTTCTTTGGTATTCCACCCTTAAAAGTATAATTATCAAGCATGGTGGAAATTTCAGCCTCTGGTATCTTTCTTTTATTAGTAACAATTTCTTTCATGTACTTAGCATAAGGATTCATTTTGAGCAGATCAGTTAATCGCATATGCAAAAATATAGGTCTAATCATTTCAGCAAAGTGCTCAAAATCCTCATCATCCTTTTTCTTGGATGGTTTGGGAGGGAAAGGCATGGGTTTCTGAACCCAAGGTTCTCTTTCCTTACCGTGTTTCCTAGCAACAAAGTCCTTCTTATCATAACGTTGATTCTTTGATTGTGGGTTATCAAGATCAACAACAAGTTCAATTTCTACATCATTATCATTACTAGGTTGAGCATCATAATGAACATTATTATTAACATTATCACTAGTTTCAGGTTCATTACCAGATTGTGTTTTAGCATCAGAAATAGAAATATCATTGGGATTCTCAGGTGGTTCAGTAATAGGTTTACTAGAAGCATGCAAAGTTTTATCATTTTTCTTTTTCTTCCTTTTAGAAGAACTAGGTGCATCTATATTATTTCTCTGAGAATCTTGCTCAATTCTCTTAGGATAACCTTCAGGATACAAAGGTTCCTGAGTCATTCTATCACCTCTAGTCATAACTCTAACATCGTTATTATTATTCTTACTATTCAATTCATTGAGCAAATCATTTTGAGCTTTAAGTACTTGTTCTACTTGAGTGGTAACCATAGAAGCATGTTTACTAATAAGTTTAAGTTCACCTTTGACATGAGCCATATAATCACCCAAGTGTTCAAGCATGTTTGAATTGTATTTCAATTGCCTACCAAAATAAGCATTAAAATCTTCTTGCTTAGCCATAAATTTATCAAACTCATCTAAGCATGGGCTAGTGAATTTAGTAAACGGGATTTCAGCTTTATCATATCTATAGAGAGAATTTACCTTTACTACCTGTGTCGGGTTATCAAGACCATAAGTTTCTTCAATAGGTGGAGGATTAAGATCATATGTTTCTTCCACAGGCGGTAAATTAAGACCGTGTATTTCTTCAATAGGAGGTAAATTCTTAATATCTTCAGCTTTAATACCCTTTTCTTTCATAGATTTCTTTGCCTCTTGCATATCTTCAGGATTGAGAAATAGAATACCCCTTTTCTTCAGAGTTGGTTTAGGAATAGGCTCGGGAAGTGTCCAATTATTTTCATTTGTCAACATATTATTCAATAGAATTTCCGCTTCATTCGGCATTCTTTCCCTGAAAACAGAACCAACACAACTATCCAGGTAATCTCTGCATGCATCGGTTAGTCCATTATAAAAGATATCAAGTATTTCATTTTTCTTAAGAGGATGATCAGGCAAAGCATTAATTAATTGGAGAAGCCTCCCCAAGCTTGTGGGAGACTCTCTTCTTCAATTTGCACAAAAATATATATATCCCTTAAAGTAGCTTGTTTCTTATGAGCAGGGAAATATTTAGCAAAGAAGTAATAAATCATATCCTGAGGACTACGCACACAACTAGGATCCAGAGAATTAAACCATATCTTAGCATCACCCTTTAATGAGAACGGAAATATTTTAAGGATATAAAAGTAGCGAGTTCTCTCATCATTGGTGAACAGGGTAGCTATATCATTGAATTTAGTAAGATATGCCACAATAGTTTCAGATTCATAGCCATGAAAAGGATCAGATTCGACCAAAGTAATTATATCAGGATGAACAGATTATTCATAATCCTTATCGGTAACAAAGACAGGTGAAGTAGCAAAAGCAGGGTCAGGTTTCATTCTAGCATTTTGAGATTGCCTATTCCATTTAGCTAATAACCTCTGAAGTTCATATCTGTCTTTGCAAGCTAAAATAGCTAAAGAAGCTTCTTGATCAAATAAATAACCCTCAGGAATAACAAGTGGTTCATTATTAGGGGAAGAGTCTTCATCATCACTTGCATTAATATTATCAGATTTAATATTTTTAGTCTCTCTAACCCTAGCAAGTTGTTCATCAAGAAATTCACCAAGTGGCACATTAGTATCAAGCATAGAAGTAGTTTCATCATAAGTATCGTTCATAGCAGAAGTGGCATCATCAATAACATGCGACATATCAGAACAAATAGCAGAAGCAGGTTTAGGTGTCGCAAGCTTACTTAAAACACAAGGTGAATCAAGTGCAGAGCTAGATGGCAGTTCCTTACCTCCCCTCGTAGTTGAGGGATAAATCTTGGTTTTTGGATCTCTCAAGTTCTTCATAATGATAAGAAGATATAAATCCCAAGTGACTCAAAGAATAGAGCTATGCTCCCCGACAATGGCGCCAGAAAATAGTCTTGATACCCCACAAGTATAGGGGATCACAACAGTTTTTGAGAGTAAAGTATTCAACCCAAATTTATTGATTCGACACAAGGGGAGCCAAAGAAATTTCTCAAGTATTAGCAGCTGAGTTGTCAATTCATTCACACCTGGAAACTTAGCATCTGCAGCAAAGTATTTAGTAGCAAAGTAATATGATAGTAGTGGTAACGGTAGCAAAAGGTAACAGTAGCAAAAGTGATGTTTTTGGTATTTTGTAGTGATGATAGCAATAGCAACGGTAAAGTAAATAAGCAAAGAACAATATGTGGAAAGCTCATAGGCAATTGATTGGTGATGGAGAATTATGCCGGATGCGATTCATCGTGTAACAATCATAACATAGGGTGACACAGAACTAGCTCCAATTCATTAATATAATGTAGGCATGTATTCCGAATATAGTCATACGTGCTTATGGAAAAGAACTTGCATGACATCTTTTGTCCTACCCTCCCATGGCAGCGGGGCCCTAATGGAAACTAAGGGATATTAAGGCCTCCTTTTAGTAGAGTACCAGAACAAACCATTAGCACATACTGAATACATGAACTCCTCAAACTATGGTCATCACCCGGAGTGGTCCCGATTATTGTCACTTCGGGGTTGTCGGATCATAACACATAGTAGGTGACTATAGACTTGCAAGATAGGATCTAGAACACTCATATATTGATGAAAACATAATAGGTTCAGATCTGAAATCATGGCACTCGGGCCCTAGTGACAAGCATTAAGCATAGCAAAGTCATAGCAACAATCTCAGAACATAGTGGATACTAGGGATCAAACTCTAACAAAACTAACTCGATTACATGATAGATCTCATCCAACCCATCGCCATCCAGCAAGCCTACGATGGAATTACTCACGCACAGCGGTGAGCATCATGAAATTGGTGATGGAGGATGGTTGATGATGACGATGGCGACGGATTCCCCTCTCCGGAGCCCCGAACGGACTCCAGATCAGCCCTCCTGAGAGGTTTTAGGGCTTTGTGGTGGCTCCGTATTGTAAAACGCGATGAATCTTTCTCTCTCCAAAACCAAATATATAGAGTTGGAGTTGAGGTCGGAGGAGCTCTAGGGGGCCCACGAGGTAGGGGGGCGCGCCCTAGGGGGGGGGGGGCGCCCTCCACCCTCGTGGACAGGTGGTGCGCCCCCTGGTCTTCATCTTTTGCAATGCTTTTTTATTATTTCCGAAAAGATGTTCCGTGAAGTTTCAGGTCATTCTGAGAACTTTTGCTTCTGCACATAAATAACACCATGGCAATTCTGCTGAAAACAGCGTCAGTCCGGGTTAGTTCCATTCGAATCATGCAAGTTAGAGTCCAAAATAAGGGCAGAAGTGTTTGGAAAAGTACATATGGTGGAGACGTATCAGATCCTAGGCAGGGGGCCTGCGCCTCTTTGGATCTGTATCCCAATTTGTGCTAGCCTTCTTAAGGCAAACCTGTTTAACTTATGTATGTACTCAGAGATTGTTGCTTCCGCTGACTCCTCTATGATCGAGCACTTGTATTCGAGCACTCGAGGCCCCTGGCTTGTATTATGATGCTTGTCTGACTTATTTTATTTTTAGAGTTGTGTTGTGATATCTTCCCGTGAGTCCCTGATCTTGATCGTACATGTTTGTGTGTATGATTAGTGTATGATTGAATCGGGGGCGTCACAAGTTGGTATCAGAGCCGACTGCCTGTAGGAATCCCCCTTCCACACTCCTCGGCTGAAGTCGAGTCTAGACATTACAAAACTTTTACTAACATGGCTGTGTGTCTTACGGGCCCATGTCGCCATTGGGTGGTATTAGGATCTTTTACTCCTTGTCTATACTTTGGGACTCTGATCTCTCTCCTATTAGGGTTAAATGATCTTGCTAACTCTAACTCTAGGTTCTCGTAAATACTTTCTCCCGGACCCTCGGTATGAACGATCGCTTGCTTCACCAGAAGATTCCGAAGACACCCTACGATGTTCTCTCGAGACTATGTGCCATCGCTTTTACAATTCCCTACCACCGATGTATCCTTATGGATAACTACCTACATTTGTCATTCATACATTCAACCCAGTTGATCTTGTTATTACAAGATACACCGAAATTATCTCTATTGTTCCGAGAATGCTTTGTGCCTACTGCCTTGCAGTTCTTTGCTACCTGAATACCCCTACGAATAATTTATCGCACTTATCGAGTATCCGCTCATCCCATATGATTCATGTATTTCACAAAATTCTTCGAAATACCATTCGGTCTTCCAAAAATCCTGAGCAGCCTATTGCTCCTGAAAATTCTTGCTTGCTTGCGTTATGGTTAATACCATAAACCTCGTAATGTTATTGGCATCCATCGTCATCTTCATTTTGAGTCTGTTGAATCAATATGTTGTGAATGCTCGCAATCCTTAATCAGATCCTTCATTACGTCCTTCCGGCTCAAACGTCATTTTAAACATGGGCTGGATCTCGACCAATCAAATTGCCATCGATTGTACCCCTAAGGCTCTTCAACTTATCTATCCCTAATCAGAGCATCGCTTCTGATCCCTTGTCTGGGAATTCATAATTCCTTTGCATTTGAGCTTTGAGTTAGTCAATTGTTTCTATAATCTGATCTCCTTGCATTCTTTCTTCCTCTGGTTGAGTGCCGATGGTCACATCAGATCCCTTGTGGACCATCAGATCCTTTGTTGGATTTTATCCGACAGCGTCCTTCGTGTTCAATAAGCTTGTGAGCCTTTCCTAGGGTAAATAATGCCTTTGGTAAATTATATCCTTTGCTTGTCAACCATGCTCCACTCCCGAGCTTGAGTTATTCGCTCCTGAAGTTTGTGGTATATGTTCCTAAGAGGCCCAGATGGGTTAAACCTATGCCTTTCGAATCAATGTGAACCCGGAGACTACTATGGGTCATACTCTACTGGTGTTATGCCAGATAAAATTTCAATACTACAACTAATGTCATTTTCGAAATACGAGAGGTGAATGAAAGGTTATGCATTGAACAAGTGGGAGTCGACCTTGAACCCTGTGTTCATGCCCATGGACACGATGTATACCTTATCATGGAAGCTTCTCTTAAAATAATTATCCCCTTGTTATAAGTTTATCTTGTACCTGTGGACGTGGTTCCGACCATGTTTCTCCTTGATTCTATTTCTCGTGCAAGTTTGAGCACTTGTCTTCTGCAGAGCATTACCCTAGTCCAACCTCTACTTTGATCTATCGTCGAGTATTACCCCCTGGTATCTCAAGATTATCATGGAACTGCATAACTTCTCAGGAGTTATTCATCAAGTGCTACATTCTCACTGATTCCATTTTTTCACGGGCTCTGAGTTATTAAACACTCAAAGACACCGATAACTAACTCAAGTCTGCACCGCGATTAAACAACTCTTGGTAACCTTCATTACTTACGAGTTTGAACTTGATCACGTCATTCCTAGCCTGCTTGGCTATATCCTTGTCGTGCCGATTTTAACTATGCTACCTGGTCCTTCTCGGAGCAAAAATTTCGACGGTGAGCTAATTTTACGTCGATCTTCCTCGTCATATAAATTATCCTAGAACAACAAGCTTGATTTCGAGTTTGTGTCGTACCCATGGTTTCAATAACTTTTCGTGTCATCATTCCGTTGACTTGATGTCATCACCGATCGGTTACATCTTCTTGAAACCTCTCGACAAATGTGTCATGATCATCATCAACATTCTGAGGTCTTCTAAGATATCAATTGAATTCATGATGAGAAATAACATCCTTGCCCTCGATGATTGGTGTTATCATCGACCACTTTATTTCCTTCCGTTCAACACAAACTTGTTCATGTTTTGGGTATACCAGGAGATCCTTGCTATCCAGCATTTGTTCTCCTTTACCTTGGAGTATTAACTTCTTTTTTATGTCAAGAATGTCGTGAGAATTTCACCACCTCTTAAGAATTCTTGATATAGGTGATACTTCTCACCATCACCATTCTTTCTTGGTCCCCGTGTCGATTCTAACCGGGACACCAACAAGTGAACGATACTGTTTGGATTCTTTCCTTATAGCAACCCTATTGCTTTGAAGTTAATGGTCGACATTTCATTCTTAGACCATTGGTTATCGAATCACCATTCTAACATCAGTCATGCTACATAAGCCCATATTTCGGCTGCACCTTTCAACTGATGTTTACTTGGGTATGTTTTCCTCGAGCATATCTCACTATATCATTTGATCTGACAAATGCTATCTCCTTGTTCACATAATTGTGGAAATCCATCCTTTGCAATTCTCGATGAATTGTTGCTGAGTCTATCACCCACCTCCTCATCCTCTCCTTGGTTTACTGATGAACTCTTGTTTCAGAACTCACTTCCATAGTTCATTCCCGAGAATCTTACAATCTCATTCTATCAAATTGTGTTGTACCTTTCTTCTCAGACATCCTAAGTCTGAGGTATCCTGATACCAATCAGATCTGAATCTCGGTCAGATATGATGGTTGGAACATATATCCAAGAGTTATAACGTTGGTCTTATGTGACCCGGCAAGGTGATGTCATGCCTAGCACACCTGGTTGGAGGACTATTGTTATAGTTTCCTTTTCAGCAAGGTTATCCATTCTTCCATGAGGAAATTGTAAAAACTTATTCTACAAGTTGTTCCTGATGGATCCTTTGTGCATCCAAATTCTGAACCTTAATTGATGACCATGTCAATGCTATCTCGAAGCATGTCTGTGGTAATCCGATTTTCAATAAGAGCATTTGAAGCACAATGCTAAATTTTCTTTATCATTTATCCTAACACCGTTGTATGGGTAATATCATGACATTCCCCCCCTTACCTAAATGGTTTTCTACTTTCTATCCTGTCATGGATATCATGCCCTGCTTGTCCTTGGGAAGGATATACCCACGAAATATGTGTGTATACACATTTTCATTTCCATTGTTTTGTTTAAACATGATAATCACATTTTCCTTTCCATTATCTTTTTTAAGCTTTCTTGTAATCTAACTTAACTGAGCAGTGATAATTCCCTGCTTAGTAAGCACCTCGTTGTACAACTCTGTCAGTAAGGCCCTATTACCATTGTTGATAGCATCCCGGTAACCACCGATGGACAAGAACTTTGCCTATTGGTCCGCCTCGTTCAACGAGCAGGAAAATGGTTCTCTTCGTCCCTCGCCCTTGGTATCGATGTTGTTGCCAACATAATTGACATGCTAGCCTCTGACATGCCTTGCTATCTTGACCGTGCAAATGTTAGCGCCTTCCTGCTTTTAATCCACATGGTGGGCCCATAACCCACCGTTCCACAGGATCGAAACCTGACTCTCCTATACCCCTGTACCCAAGGTTGTTCCTCACACGTGGCCTCATATCTAATTCATGAGCCATCTTCCGAGAGATCATCAATTTTGGTATCAGACAGAACACTTATTCCCGTTGCTTTGAACCCCTGTTGCGCCCTGTTTCATGCATTGAGCGATTGCATGCCCGCTCGAAACTTCCCATAATACCTCCTCACTTTGCTCTTGATAATGTCTTAAGTTTCATTTCGAGAGTTACTTTCCGCCGCCTTCCCTGATGTTATCTATTAGATAAGCAAACATTGTAGTGGCATGTTCTTCCGTAATACCCCCTTATCCTTTCATAAGTATGATGGAGTTCCCGAACGAATGATGACGACTTCATCAGGATGACATGAATCAGAGAAATGAAGGCATCAACGAAAGAGATCAACGTCTTCGAGAAGAGCAACCAAGACCGACAACACTTGTTAGAATTCATAACTAATTCTTTCCCCTTAACTCTACCTCTTAAATCTCGGGACGAGATTTCTTGTGGTGGAGGAGAATTGTGACGCCCGAATATCTAGGCTACAGTAATCACATACTAATGATACCATGTCACCGTTGTCACTTTTGTTAATCTCACATTAGTCCAAAACTGAGTCAAATTCAAATTTCAAATGACAAGTCAAATTATTATTTCTTCAAACTATCAAATAAAAATGTTCAATGGGCGGCAAATATTCACCAAGTAATGATCATGTTGGAACCAACCTCATTTGGTTTCCCACTTTGCCCATAGAATTAATTTAGTGGAACAACAAGATTAAATAAAGGCATTTT
This sequence comes from Triticum aestivum, assembly GCF_018294505.1. Classification (NCBI taxonomy): domain Eukaryota; kingdom Viridiplantae; phylum Streptophyta; class Magnoliopsida; order Poales; family Poaceae; genus Triticum; species Triticum aestivum. The sequence goes on along the minus strand of NC_057809.1, from coordinate 590,383,508 downwards.
AATTCAACTATAAATTTGAACAGTTCCAATTGGCCTCAAACTCTTTGTGCAACCTTATAGTGTTGACTAGGAATTATGTGAAGTGTTTCATAGTTATAAAAAAAGGGTAGTTAAAATGAATAGAAAACAATAAAGGATAAATAAATAAAAAGTAAAGAAAACAAAATAGCAAAACAAAAGAAAACAAAAGGGCTCCCCTGGTCCAACTGGGATAAATAGCCTAGCTAGCCGCCGAACCAACCGGCCCAGGCCGACCCCCACTCCCCTATAACCCCCGAAACCCTAGCCGCTACCCCTCTCCTCCCCACTCTCCCCTCGTCTCCCCTTTTTTGATCTGGATTGGGGCGCTTGGGCCCTGACCTCGCGTCGTCGCCGTTCGCCGAACCAAGCGCCCAATGATCGCCGCCCCGACCCCGGCGCCCGGTTCGCCGCTCGCCAGAGCCACTGCACCGGCGCCTCCCCATCGCACGTCGTCCTCGTCTTCCTCCCCGACAATCATTGCCATTCCCCTATGGCCCGCGGTGAGGCCCTCGGCCTCCTCTTCCCCTCTCCGCTACCTCGCCCCCGCGAAGATCGCGCCGCACGCCCGCCTTCCCTGGCCACGCCACACCGCATGGTAACGCTGCTCGCCTCGCTCCCGCATCGGCTGCTGCTGCTCCACATCCGCGCCCGGCCACCACCCTGCGTCCTACCTCACGCGCGCCCATTCATCGCCTCTCCGGCGCTGTTGCCACCCGCACATGGCCATGCCCAGGCGCCCTTCGCCTGCACGCCCACTCACAGGTGGCCTTGGTCACTCTCGTCGCAGCCCCCCTGCTCGCCCAGGCTACACCCCGCATCAGCTGGCGCCTCCGGTCGCGCCCGGCCGCAGCCGACGGCCCCTGCTGCCTGCTGCTGCTACCCTGCTCCGCCTACACCACCGCTCGCCTATGCCGATGCATTCCCCGCGCTGCCGCCCGCGCCCCGCACTGGGCTCGTGCCTGCCCCGCCACTTGCTGGCTTCTCCCTGGACACATTCGCACCCTGCTGGTGCGTGCGCGTTCGTGGCCGTGGCCCCTGCTGGCCCCATGCCACTGACCTTTGGGGCCCACGTACCTGTTAGAACAAACAAATATCAAAATAACTAAATATAATTAATAATTAATCAATTTAGTAATTAATTAACTTAATTAATATTACTTATTTCTTTGTTAACTAATTAACTACCTAACTAGTTTAATCAGTCAATGAAAAGGGGGCCCGACCCTTCGGTTGACCAGTCAAAGTTTGACTGGTCAACTGGGTCCCCTGGCCCACATGTCAGCCTTTGTGTACATTCTGTGTACACAGGGCTGGGTACCCGTAGCATTTTATCTATTAATTTTGAAATAAAACTAATTTGAAAAGATGAATTAAAACTTTAAAAGTTAATATAAAATAATCCGTAACTCGAATGAAAATACTTTGTACATGAAAGTTGCTCAGAATGACGAGACCAATCCGGAAACGCAGCCCGTTCGTCCGCCACACATCCCTAACCTATCGAACTCACAACTTTCCCCCTCCAGTTCATCTGTCCGAAAATGCTCAACACCGGGAATACTTTCCCGGATGTTTCCCCCCTTCGCCGGTATCACCTACTACCGCGTTAGGGCACACCTAGCACCACACATTGTCTTGTCATGCACCATCGTGCTTATGTTTGCATTATATTTATTGTTTATTCCCCCCTCTTCTCTCGTTAGACACCGAGACCGATGCCACTGCTACCCAGTATGACTACGGTGTTGATGACCCCTCCTTCTCGGCTGAGCTTCCAGGAAAGCCCCCCCTTGATCACTAGATATCGCCTATTCTTCTCTATACTGCTTGCATTAGAGTAGTGTAGCATGTTACTGCTTTCCGTTAATCCTATCTTGATGCATAGCATGTCCTTGCTACTACTGTTGTTACCTTTACCTGCAATCCTACATGCTTAGTATAGGATGCTAGTATTCCATCTGTGGCCCTACATTCTTGTTCGTCTACTGTGCTATACTATCGGGCTGTGATCACTCGGGAGGTGATCACGGGTATATACTATTACTTTCTACATGATATATGTGGTGACTGAAGTCGGATCGGCTCGTGGAGCACCCGCGAGTGATTCACGGATTGGGGGCTGAAAGGACCTTTGTCCCGATGGCCCTCTGGGTGAATCTTTGTGGCAGAGCGATAGGGCAGGTTGAGACCGCCTAGGTGAGAGGTGGGCCTGGCCCTGGTTGGTGTCCACGGTTACATCAATTAACACGCTTAACGAGATCTTGGTATTTGATCTGAGGTGGATCGTTGACCTTAATGCACTAACCGCCACGTGGGACAGGATATGGGTAACCGGCGTCGTGGTATCAGCGGAAGCATTTCATGACGTCGGCAACTGAGCGGCACGCGCCGGATTGGACTGGAATGCCTGCTAGGCTAGGTTTGCTTCCGGCCGCCCTTGCAACATGCAGGTGTGCAATGGCCGATGGGCCTAGACCCCCGCGCCATAGGATTTAGACCGGCGTGCTGGCCTCTCTGTTGTGCCTAGGTAGGGTTGCGACGTGTTGATCTTCCGAGGCCGGGCATGACCCAGGAAAGTGTGTCCGGCCAAAGGGGATCGAGCGTGTCTGGTAATGTGGTGCACCCCTGCAGGGAAGTTTATCTATTCGAATTGCCGTGATCTTCGGTAATAGGACGACTTGGAGTTGTACCTTGACCTTATGACAACTAGAACTGGATACTTAATAAAACACACCCTTCCAAGTGCCAGATATAACCCGGTGATCACTCTCTAACAGGGCGACGAGGAGGGGATCGCCGGGTAGGTTTATGCTATGCGATGCTACTTGGTGAACTTACCATCTACTCTCTTCTACATGCTGCAAGATGGAGGTGGCTTGCCGCGTAGTCTTCGACAGGATTAGCTATCCCCCTCTTATTATGGCATTCTACAGTTCAGTCCACCGATATGGCCCTTTACACATATACCCATGCATATGTAGTGTAGCTCCTTGCTTGCAAGTAATTTGGATGAGTACTAATGGTTGCTTTTCTCCCTCTTTTCCCCCTTTCCATTCCACCTGGTTGTCGCAACCAGAGGTTGGAGCCCAGGAGCTAGACACCACCGTCGACGACGTCTCCTACTACACCAGAGGTGCCTACTGCTACGTGGAGGCCGCTGACAACGACAATGAGTAGTTTAGGAGGATCCCAAGCAGGAGGCCTGCGCCTCTTTCGATCTGTATCCCAGTTTGTGCTAGCCTTCTTAAGGCAAACCTTTTTAACTTATGTCTGTACTCAGATATTGTTGCTTCCGCTGACTCGTCTATGATCGAGCACTTGTATTCGAGCCCTCGAGGCCCCTGGCTTCTATTATGATGCTTGTATGACTTATTTTATTTTTAGAGTTGTGTTGTGATATCTTCCCGTGAGTCCCTTATCTTGATCGTACACGTTTGCGTGTATGATTAGTGTACGATTGAATCGGGGGTGTCACACTTTCTTGGGATGAACTTTCTTTGGCCATGTTATTTTGAGAAGACATAATTGCTTAGTTAGTATGCTTGAATGTCGATGGGAAGGACACCTATGGGACCACAAGAATCCCTACTGTGGTTAGCGGGGCGCGGGGTCGTGATAAGAGCGGATCAAACAGATAGCACACGGTTTGTTTATCCAGGTTCGGGCCGCGAGGATGCTCAAAACCCTACTCCTGCTTTGGTGGATTGTATATCTATGTTCTTCAGCTAGCTATGGGGTGTGAGGAGCTCCAAAAAGCCGAATCCTTCTCCTGGTCGCCTCGGGCCTCCTTTTATAGAAAAAGGGGTTGCCACAGTGGCACACAGGAGGTGGAAAGGGTACAGTGATGCGAGGTTATCCCTCGCATTACATGACAAGGCACATTTAATGCGTCTTGCTTAGGTGTCCTTGCTTTATTGGGGACGGGGGAGAGATCTGTCTTGTCCGTCGCCGCTCCTTCTTGTGTTCACATGCGCCCTGGCCAGCGATGCCTGTGATGCCATGTAGGTAGGCAGGCAGCTGAGGTGGCGCAGTGGTGGGTCTTCATGAAGATCTGCATGCCGCCACGCGGGTGCCTGCCCAGCTGGTTGGGTCGGCAGCTGCATGCTTGCAGTGATGGAGGTTTAGTCGGCGTGGGCCTGATGGTGGCCCTGCGGGTGCCCTTGGTAAGGGCCTTGCCGAGGCCCCGGCAAGGGTCTTGCCGAGGCGCCTGCTGTCATTCCCGGCAAGGCGCTTGCCGGGGGCCTTGTGGTCTTCCTCGGCTGGGATCCCGCCAAGGGTTGTCGTCTCCTATAGTGTGTATCTGATCTTGAATGTCTTCAAAAAGATCTGCATGCCGCCACGGGATGTCTCCCGAATCCTTGCCCTTTGGGGGAAGTGGACTCAAGGGTGAATTGCTCTGTAGGCACGGGACGAGTCGCCGCGGCAAGGGTCTTGCCGGGGCTGCTAGAACTGTCTGCCGGAAAGGATCTTGCTGGGGGGAGTCCGCTTCGTCCCCTTTGCTCTTCGTGGTCTTGGCCTTGGCGCCGTTCTAGTTCTCTTGAGCTTCGGTCTTACCCTGGCTCACCTCCCTTACCTTGCTTGGTGTGGTGGTGCCCGTGGCTCAGACTGCCCGTGCACAGTTATAGGGGTACAAAAAGTGTACCCCTCTTTTTGTACACCGACAGGAGCCCCCGGGCCTGGGCCACACATAAGCGCAACGCGTTGTTGGGCTAGGCCCAAAAACGGTGCGCGGGCAGGCGGGGCGGTTTTTACCGCGGTAAGATTCTTCGCGTGCTGCGCTTCCCACGATTCCCGCGCGTGGCGCGGCGTGGGGAGGCACGTGTGACGTGGGCGGCATGCGTGGGGTTGGTTCCCGCAGGCATGCGTCACATCGTAATAAAGGGGCGGTTCACGCCTTCCCCATAAACGGAGGAAGGCATGGAGGCGCGACCCATTTACTGAATGGGGCTGAGGCGCGGTCTTCAAGGCATCCACTCCCCACGATCACGGGGTGGGGAGTGGTCGTCTCACCCGTCCCCTCGTTTCTGCATGTCCGCCACGTGTCTCCCATGCGCCTGGGGTGGCAAACGGTGGAGGCGGGAAACCGGGCCGTCGCTGGTTGGGGTGGCGGGTCGGTCCTGGCTCCCCGTGCCTTCCGTATCTTGATTGGCCGAGCGGGGCGGCCGAGCCCCAACCCCGATCCTTTATAAAGAGCGGGAGGGGGGGATGGCGTCCCGCATTCTTTCATCTTCTTCTTCCTTCAGCTTCTGCTCCTCCCTTCCATCCGTCATGGAGAGAGGGAATCCCGGTCCTTCAACAGTGGCGGCGAGGGTCGCCGCTCGACAACGCGTCCCTCCTTCTCCTGCGCCTGCGATGGCAGAGCCAGCCACGAGGGGAAGGGGGAGGGGGCGAGGCCGTGGGCGAGGCCGGGGCGCTCGGGGAAGAGGAGGACGGGGGGGGGGGGGGGGGGCGCCGGCCTCGCCTCCGCCAGCAGCTCCTCCAATGGAGGGCCATGTTGGGGATGACCCTTGTGAGTTCTTCGTCAGGCTGCGTCGGCTGCCGCGCCGTCGCCTTCGTCTCCCGACTCCATTTGCGCGGGAGATGGAGCTGGATCCGCCGGAATCGTTGCGGCTGCACATGAGGGGCTGCGGGATCAGTGGCACGCGGGTCCGCGTCGACTTCCCCGCCCCTCACGTGATGTATCTTCATCGGGGATGGAAGATGTTTGCTCAGATCCACCGCTTGACGGAGGGGCTCACTCTCCATTTTAAGCTGATGGAGGGTGGCCTTCTCTCCGTCAAGGCCTTCGGGTGCTTTGGGACCCGTGCAAGGTGTTGCGTCGAGAGCTCTTCTGATAGTGAAGACTCCTCCTCGGGCTGGAGTGACGAGGTGGACATCGGCAACAACGGCGAGGGTAGTAGGTGGCAGGATGACGGGTCCGATTAGGTGTCGGGTGCCGCTCCGTGTGGCACCGGCGACCCCATCATCCACGTCGCCGGCTCCCTGAACTTCTCGGGGTCGTCTCCTTGGGCGGCTGGCGTTGGGAGGCTACGGAAGAGGAAGAGGGCAGGCGGCAAGGCCGTCAAGTCGGAGTACGCGGGCACCGATGCCTTTGACGCGTGCTGACGTCCTGCCGCCTCATCTTCGAGCTCTGCTTCCGGCGCCGCCATCACCATCCAGCCTTTGGACGGCCACCAAGATGTTCTCTTGGTGTCTTCTGCCACCCGTAGCTCGCCTAGGCACTCCTTTTGTCCTTTTCGCCTCCTTGACCTGCCTCCTAAGGAGAGGGACAAGAAAGGGATTACGGGCACCTTATCTCTTTTTAGTTTGTAAGCCTTCGGGCCTTTGTTGAATTTAAAACTTGTAATCCCATCATTCATGTTCTTCATTCCCTATGGACTGTACCTGAGTGGAATGTTTTTTTAATGAAAAAGGGATGCTTGCCGGGTCATTTTTTTGCGGGTGGAACCCACGACAAGGAGTAAATCCTTGATATCTTCAAGATAAACATTTCCTTGCCCGGCAATAGGTCTTGTCGTCTCCCCACTTCGCTCGACCTTCCTCACGCCTTTGGCGGAGGCAGGGATGAGGCAGGTTCAGGCTCCTTGTTTCATCCTTTTGCTGCCGCGACTACGACCAAACATGGCCCCAGGAACGAGCCCTAGGGCCTAGAGTTATGGGAGCGCGGTAGCTTGGGGGAAAACGAGGTTTCACATACCTCAGTCCATAATGGAATGCATGATAAGGGATGAAGAACTTATCTGAAGCTGCAGTCCCCGGCAACCCTGGTTCGCCCTGGGTGAATCTTTGCTCTTGCAGCCCCCGGCAATACTGGCTTGCCGGGGGCTAGATGCTGGTCTGTTCCTCTTTTTTTCTCCCCAAGTGGTTCGGCACGGATATCTGTGTGTCCTGTGAACCAAAGAATACAAAAGAAAGACAAAGAGATGCACACTCGACCTCTAAGCTAGGGGTTAGTCGCCGCTAAGCACTATCAACCCTAACCAAGGACGAGACTCGACCTAGCATGCATGCTATAACTTAGGGCGCCAGCGCTTCATTTATTTATGCTCAGGGTCTGCGCCTGGCTTTGTACAGAGGGTTACATGCGTCATCGGCAAGGCTCGTACAAAAGGTGGCTTGCCGGGGGGCCCGGCAAGCCGCGCCTCACGGGTAACACTTGCGAAGATGCTCAATGTTCCAGGAGTTACTCACCGGAACGGCATCTTCGGTCTCCAGGTGGACTGCGCTGGGCCTGGTGACTCGTATTACCAGATAAGGGCCTTCCCACTTTGGCGTCAACTTGTTGGAATTTTTGGCCGATTGAACACGCCGAAGAACAAGGTCGCCTTCCTTAAAGCTTCGGGCATGAACCTTGCGGCTGTGGTAGGGGCGCAAGGCTTGCTGGTAGCGCGCTGCTCTCACAGCCGCCCGAAGACGATCTTCCTCAAGGAGCGTTGCGTCATCTTGCCGCAATTGCTCTTGCTCAAGCTCGTCATAAGCGAGTACTCGAGGTGACCTGTATATGAGTTCCATGGGGAGAACTGCTTCTGCCCCGTATACCAGGGCAAAGGGTGTCTGGCCGGTGGCTCAATTTGGTGTCGTTCTGATTGACCAAAGAACCGCCGGCAATTCATCAATCTAGCGCCTTCCACTCTTGTGTAGTCTGTCAAAGGTCTTTGTCCTCAGGCCTCGCAGTACTTCAACATTTGCCCTCTTAGCTTGACCATTGCTTCGTGGGTGAGCAACGGAAGCGAAACAGACCTTGCTACCGAGGTCTTGAATATATTGCATGAAGGTGTGGCTTGTGAACTGCGTGCCGTTGTCGGTGATAACCCTATTGGGTACACCAAAACGGCACACTAGTCCTTTGAAGAACTTGATGGCTAACTGTGCTGTGACCTTCCTCACTGCTTCCACTTCTGGCCACTTTGTGAACTTGTCGATTGCAACGTACAAGTACTCAAAGCCCCTGACAGCGCGGGGGAAAGTGCTCAGTATGTCAAGTCCCCAGACCGAGAAAGGCCAGGAGAGAGGAATGGTTTGAAGGGCTTGAGCTGGCTGATGAAGCTTCTTTGAATGGAACTGACACGCTTCACACCTGGTGACTAGTGTCGTCGCATCCTTGGAGGGCAGTGGGCGAGAAGAAGCCTTGCCGAAACGCTTTGCCGGCAAGGGCCCTTGACCCGATGTGGGATCCACATATGCCTCCATGTATCTCCGCCAACAGCCCCAGTTCATCCTCCCGAGGGATACACTTCAATTTCACGCCATTCGGCCTCTTTCTGTACATGACGTCATCGACGAACTGGTACATAGTAGAGCGACGGGCTACTTTTTCCGCTTCTTCCCGCTCCTCAGGAAGTTCCCCTGTTTGGAGGAATCGGACGGTATGCTATGCCCACGCTGGAGCCTGGGGCTCGACGGCGAGGACTAAAGGCATTTCCTCCGCTATCGGAGTGGTTGTCTCCATGGCAAGAGCTTGATGCTCTATCGGAGCTAGCCGTCCCGTGGCAGGCTCAATGTCTCCGGCAACATCCTTGCCGACGGCTTCGGGGAGCTCGGCGGGAAAGTACTTGCCGGGCTCTGATTTTCTCCCCTTATTCTGCTCTGTTGATGGATCAACGGATGGCTGAGTTAGCCGAAGCACAAAGGTACCTGGTTCCATAGGTAGCTTGAGGGCAGCATGTTTTGACAGGTAATTAGCGATATCATTCTCTGCTCGGGGAACGTATTCTGCCTGTATACCGTCAAAACGCTCTTCCAGCTTTCTCACTTCATCGACGTAGGCCTTCATCAACGGGCTCTGGTAATCCTTGTTGACTTGCTTGACGACAAGTTGCGAGTCGCCTCTGACGACGAGTTTCTTGATTCCATGGTCCGCCGCGATCCTAAGACCGGCAAGCAGCCCTTCGTACTCAGCCGTATTGTTTGTTGACACCTCCCTTGGGAAGTGCATCTGGATCACGTACTTGAGGTGCTCTCCGGTGGGCGCGACAAGCAGTATGCCAGCCCCGGCGCCCTCTAAGGAGAAAGCTCCATCAAAGTACATGATCCAGTCGCAACTTGCCTCCTTGCCGGGGAGAGCAGTCTCTTGGGTTTCTTCGTCAGGCGTCGCGGTCTATTCTGCAACGAACTTCGCCAGGACTCGGCTTTGAATCGTCGAGGTACTCTCAAACTTGAGGCCAAAGCTGGACAGTTCCAGTGCCCACTCTACGATCCTTCCCGTTGCGTCTGGATTGTGCAATATCCGTTGCAGAGGGAGGCGAGTGACGACAGTGGTTTTGTGCGCCTGGAAGTAGTGACACAGCTTCCTCGAGGCCATAAGAAGGCCGAAGAGCAGTTTCTGCACACCGGAGTACCTCGATCTAGCCCCCTGCAGGAGGGAACTAACAAAGTAGACCGGGTGCTGCATCATTTTCTTCTTCGGTAGCACTTCAATTGGCTGCGTCATCTCGGCATCGGTGGCATCGGGCTCCGTCGCTGCTATTACCTCATCATCAATTTCTCTCTGCGCCACTAGTGCGGCGCTGACCACCTGGTTCGTTGCCGCCTTGTACAGCAGCAACGGTTCCTGTGGCCTAGGCGCAACTAGTATTGGCGCGGAGAAGAGGTACCTCTGCAAATCTTGCAATGCTGCTTCGGCTTATGGTGTCCACTCCATCGGGCCCGCCTTTTTCAAAATCTTGAAAAAGGGAAGGGCGCGCTTGGCGGACTTGGAAATGAACCTGCTCATGGCGGCAACACAACCAGCAAGCCGACGCACATCCTTAACTCGCTTGGGCGCTTCGATATGCTCTATAGCTTTGATCTTGTCTGGATTGGCCTCTATCCCACGCTGTGACACAAAGAACCCGAGAAGCTTGCCAGAAGGGACGCCGAAGACGCACTTCTCAGGGTTCAGCTTGAGATTGATCTTGCGTAGGTTTGCAAATGTTTCTTGTAAATCTGATATGAGGGTTGCCCTGTTCTTGGTTTTGACCACTATATCATCCATATAAGCTTCCATATTTCTATGGAGCTGGGGTTCAAAACCAATCTGGACCGCCCTTGCAAACATTGAACCAGCACTCTTCAACCTGAAAGGCATCCGTATAAAGCAATACGTACCACATGGGGTGATGAATGCCGTTTTCTCTTCATCTTCCCTTGTCATGAATACCTGGTGGTAGCCGGAGTAGGCATCGAGGAATGACAACAGATCACACCCAGCTGTGGAGTCAACAATCTGGTCGATGCGCGGCAACGGGAAGGGGTCTTTGGGACAAGCCTTATTAATATCTATGTAATCAATACACAGCCTCCACTTCCCATTTGCCTTGCGCACTACCACCGGATTGGCCAACCACGTTGGATGGAGCACTCCTCTTACCAAACCTGCTGCTTCCAGTTTCCGGATCTCCTCTGTGATGAACTCTTGTCGTTCCAAAGCTTGCTTTCTGACCTTCTGCTTGACGGGCCGTGCATGAGGACAGACAGCAAGGTGGTGCTCAATCACCTCCCTGGGAACACCGGGGATGTCAGATGCTTGCCATGCAAACACATCGACATTCACCCACAGGAAGGTGACGAGCACGTCTTCCTATTTGTCGTCAAGGGTGTAGCTTTTGGTAAAAGCTCCTCCCGTGCCATCCTCCTTGACAGAAACCTTCTTGGTTCCCGGTGGTGTGGCCCTGCACTTCTTGTTTCTATCGGCGGAGCTCTCTGGCACGTCCTCGATGGGAGCGCTACACTCCGAAGAGGTGCGCTTGCCGGAGTAGGTGCCTGAGGTCTCACCGGTCTTCTTCTTTTGCCTTCCCGGGGCTCCAGCGGCAGGAGCAAGCGCCTTAGCAGCGGCGGCTGCCGCAACTGCTTGTTGGTAGAGTTGGTCATCGCAAATTAGCGCATCCTTTTTGTCTGATGGGACGGTGATGATCGTCACAGGCCCCGGCATCTTCAGGGTGTTGTAGGTGTAATGTGACGCCGCCATGAACTTGGCCAGCGCTGGGCGGCCAAGGATCCCGTTGTAAGGCAAGGGGATCTTGGCAACGTCGAACACAATCCTTCCTGTCCTGTAGTTCAGATCACTCCCAAAAGTCACGGGCAACGTGACCTTTCCCTTTGGTTGACTTCTTCCTGGGTTGACCCCCTCAAACGTGCCCGTCTCTTCGAGGTCTTCATCAGGAATCTGCAATTTCTCGATCACGACAGGCGAGATTAAGTTCAGACCATCCCCGCCATCGACTAGCATCTTTGTCACCTTGAGGTTGTGTATTGTTGGTGAAACCAACAATGGCAAGCACCCGACTGCAGTAGTTCGATCAGGGTGATCCTCAGTGTCAAAAATGATAGGTGTGCTGGACCACGTCAGCGGCCTTTGGGCATCAAACAACGGTTCCGCCGCTGTAATCTCACACGCCCACTGTTTAAGCTGGTGGTGAGAGGTATGCAGCGAGGCGCCGCCATCGACGCACATGGCCTTTGTAGCTTTCTGAAATTCTTGGTCACTAGACTCATCGTCCTCTTCGTGATCATCGTCTTTTGGCTTTTTGTCATGGCCCTGGGCGGGCCTCTCCTGCTGTTTATATTTGCCGCGACGGCCCGTCTGGCCGTCACGCTTCTTGCCGGACCCTTCAGCATCGTCCTGGCCTTTCTCCTTGTCCCGCCCCTCATATTCAGCCCTCTGCTTCTCAGCAAGGAGCTCAACCTGTCGGCAGTTCTAGAGATCATGGCCTTTGGTGCGATGGATCTTGCAGTATTGCTTGTCAGAGTTTCCTGGCTTCTCGGCAGCCGCCAAGGCCCGGCAGTCGACACATCCGGCAATTTCCTTGCCGGGGTCATCTGCCTTGGTTTTCTTGGCGGAGCCGGAGTCGTCAGATCCCTCGACGGCAAGCACAGCTTTACCTTTGCGCTTCCTGTTGCGGCGCCGGCCTTTCTTCGCCGGGGCGGCAGTATCCTCATCTGAGGAGTTGGTTTCCACGCTGGCATCTTCGCTGGGGTACTTCGTTCCCTCTTCAGCTCAGGCACATCTGTCAGCAAGAACATAGAGTTCTGCCACATCTTTCCCCTTGTTCATTGCGAGTTCTTCGCGCATCTTGCGGTTACGCATGTTCTGATAGAATGCGCTGATGATGGCGGCAAGGTGAACATCAGGGATATTGTACTGTACCCGGCTGGACCTCTGTATATACTTGCGCAGACTCTCGCCTCCCTTCTGGGGAATGGCATGCAGGTCACTTGCTTGGCCATGGGCTTGGTGACCTCCAGTAAAGGCGCCCACAAACTCATGGCACAAATCCGACCAGGAGGAAATAGAGTCTACCGGCAAGTGCATCAACCACGACATGGCGTTGGGTTTAAGAGCCAATGGAAAGTAATTCGCAAGCACCTTATCGTCGCGGGCTCCGGCGGCTTGCATCGCAATGGTGTAGATGTTGAGGAACGCAGACGGGTGAGTCTTGCCGTTGTACTTTTCGCCAACGTCAGGTTTGAAGGTGCGGTGAGTGGGCCACTGGAACTGCCACAACTCACGGGTAAAAGCCGGATAGCCTACCTCGTAATGTAGGCCTCCAGGGCTCTCCGGGGCCGGGTGGTTCACAGCAGGCCCTGCTTGCCTGTCTGACTGGTGGCGCGCTCCGCGACGGCGCTCGATAGTGGTTCGAGCGTCTTCATGGGCTCGTTCCCGAAGAACTTGGCACTGGTCACAGTGGGTCCGCGGGTCAGACGATGCTATGGAGATGGCATCGCCCGCGACGTCGCGACGAGCCGGCGTCCGCGGTACCGGATGGGGAAGAGGTGAATGCACCGTGGTCGCGGCGCCGCCGGCTTTTCCGCCACTGGTCCGTGGGACTCCATCGGAGCGTCGACCCAGGGGCCCCACCAGACTTGGTTAGTCTTTGTTGGCCACCGCAACAAGGCTTCGGATAGTGGCTCTCCATTCGTCGAGTTTCCTCGTAGTGGGAGGAAAGTCGAGGAGCAACTGCGCGTGCGCCAGGGCCTCTGCTGGCGTCGGTGGCGGCGAAACCTGCACGGATCGCGACGCGCTTCGACTTCTGACCATGTCTGAAGGAGCTCTATCACGACCCCGCGGTCGCATGCTGTTTTCACCAATGCCTCCGCGAGTGGGCAGGTCTTCTACGTCCCGGGAGTGGCGCTCGGGGCTCTTCCCGCGGCGACGCCCGGGATCTTCGGCGTGATTACGCCGTTCGTCGCGCGCTACCTGGGAGGAGCGCGCTGTTGGCGCCGGCGTGGGAGTCTTGGAGGTCCTTGCGTCGCCTTCGGGCGGGGCGGCGATGACCTTGGAAGGCCCCGCTCCACCCGTGAAGGGCTGGGCTCCGCCTTTGGATTTGGCGACGTGTGGCCCGTTACCAGGCGCACAAACATCGCCGCCTCCCAAACTCCGGCTGCTGGGATGGTGTTGGTGTTCGCGAGCAGCGCCCCGGGTCCTTTCTGTGACCGGTCCGCTGCTCGCCCGCGTCGGGACGGGCTGCCCGGCTTCCGACGGGCCAACCGCCACCGTCGTCTTCTTCTTGGGCGCCATGATGATGAAGAAGCGCCGAACTAACTGGTAAAGCCGATTCTCACAACTGCGCCCCCTACCTGGCGCGCCAGAGATGTCGGTGGGAATGACACCTATGGGATCACAAGAATCCCTACTGTGGTTAGCGGGGCGCGGGGTCGTGAGAAGAGTGGATCAAACAGATAGCACACGGTTTGTTTATCCAGGTTCGGGCCGCGAGGATGCGTAAAACCCTACTCCTGCTTTGGTGGATCGTATATCTGTGTTCTTCAGCTAGCTATGGGGTGTGAGGAGCTCCAAAAAGCCGAATCCTTCTCCTGGTCGCCTCGAGCCTCCTTTTATAGAAAAAGGGGTTGCCGCAGTGGCACACAAGAGGTGGAAAGGGTACAGTGATGCGAGGTTATCCCTTGCATTACATGACAAGGCACATTTAATGCGTCTTGCTTAGGTGTCCTTGCTTTATTGGGGACGGGGGAGAGATCTGTCTTGTCCGTCGCCGCTCCTTCTTGTGTTCACATGCGCCCTGGCCAGCGATTCCTGTGATGCCATGTAGGTAGGCAGGCAGCTGAGGTGGCGCAGTGGTGGGTCTTCATGAAGATCTGCATGCCGCCACGCGGGTGCCTGCCCAGCTGGTTGGGTCGGCAGCTGCATGCTTGCAGTGATGGAGGTCTTGCCGAGGCGCCTGCTGTCATCCCCGGCAAGGCGCTTGCCGGGGGCCTTGTGGTCTTCCTCGGCTGGGATCCCGCCAAGGGTTGTCGTCTCCTATAGTGTGTATCTGATCTTGAATGTCTTCACAAAGATCTGCATGCCGCCACGGGGATGTCTCCCGAATCCTTGCCCTTTGGGGGCAGCGGACTCAAGGGTGAATTGCTCCGTAGGCGCGGGACGAGTCGCCACGGCAAGGGTCTTGCCAAGGCTGCTAGAACTGTCTCCCGGCAAGTATCTTGCCGGGGGGAGTCCTCTTCATCCCCTTTGCTCTTCGTGGTCTTGGCCTTGGCGTCGTTCTAGTTCTCTTGAGCTTCGGTCTTACCCTGGCTCACCTCCTGTGACGCCCCCAATTTGACCATACACTAATCATACACGCAAATGTGTACGATCAAGCTCAGTGACTCATGGGAAGATATCACAACACAACTCTACAAATAAAATAAGTCATAAAAGCATCATATTACAAGCCAGGGGCCTCGAAGGCTCGAATACAAGAGCCCGATCATAGACGAGTCAGTGGAAGCAACAATATCTGAGTACAGACATAAGTTAAACAAGTTTGCCTTAAGAAGGCTAGCACAAACTGGGATACAGATCGAAAGAGGCGCAGGCCTCCTGCCTGGGATCCTACTAAACTACTCCTGGTCGTCGTCAGCGGGCTGCATGTAGTAGTAGGCACCTCCCGAGTAGTAGTAGTCGTCGTCGACGGTGGCGTCTGGCTCCTGGGCTCCAACGTCTGGTCGCAGCAAGGAAGGGGGGAAAGGGGGAGTAAAGCAACCATGAGTACTCATCCAACGTACTCGCAAGCAATGAGCTACACTACTTATGTATGCATTTGTATCAACTGGAATAAGGCTATCATATGTGGACTGAACTGCAGAATGCCGGAATAAGAGGGGGATAGCTAGTCCTTTCGAAGACTACGCTTCTGGTAACCTCCGTCTTGCAGCAGGAGAAGAGAGTAGATGGTAAGTTCACCAAGTAACATCACATAGCATAATCCAAACCAATGATCCTCCCCTCGTTGCCCTGTGAGAGAGCGATCACCGGTTGTATCTGGCACTTGGAAGGGTGTGTTTTATTAAGTATCTAGTTCTAGTTGTCATAAGGTCAAAGTACAACTCCAAGTCGTCCTGTTACCGAAGATCACGGCTATTTGAATAGATTAACTTCCCTGCAGGGGTGCACCACATAACCCAACATGCTCAATCCCATTTGGCCGGACACACTTTCCTGGGTCATGCCCGGCCTTAGAAGATCAACACGTTGCAACCCTACCTAGGCCCAACAGAGAGGTCAGCACGCCGATCTAAATCCTATGGCGCAGGGGTCTGGGCCCATCGCCCTTTGCACACCTGCACGTTGCAAACGCGGCCGGAAGCAGAACTAGCCCCCTTAATACAAGAGCAGGCTTATGGTCCAATCCGGCGCGCGCCACTCAGTCGATGACGTCACGAAGGCTTCGGCTGATACCACGACGTCGAGTGCCCATAACTGTCCCCGCGTAGATGGTTAGTGCGTATAGGCCAATAGCCAGACTCAGATCAAATACCAAGATCTCGTTAAACGTGTTATTTTGAAATAACCGCGAACGCCGACCAGGGCTAGGCCCACCTCTCTCCTAGGTGGTCTCAACCTGCCTTGTCGCTCCGCCACAAAGATCCACCCAGAGGGCCGTCGGGACAAAGGTCCTTTCAGCCCCCATTCCGTGAATCACTCGCGGGTACTCCTCGAGCCAACCCGACTTTAGTCATCACATGTATCATGTATAAAGTATAGGTATATACCCGTGATCAACTCCCGAGTGATCACGGCCCGTTAGTATAGCATGGCAGACGGACAAGAATGTATGGCCACTGATGATAAACTAGCATCCTATACTAAGCATTTAGGATTACAGGTAAGGTATCAACAGTTGTAGCAACAATGACAGGCTATGCATCAGGATAGGATTAACGGAAAGCAGTAACATGCTACACTACTCTAATGCAAGCAGTATAGAGGAGAGTAAGCGATATCTGGTGATCAAGGGGGGAGGGGGGGCTTGCCTGGTTACTCAGAAAAGGAGGGGTCGTCGGTGACGTAGTCGACCACAGGGGCATCAGCATTGTCACGGGGTCTACCGAAGAGAAGAGGGGGGAGAAACAGTAAATACATAGCAAGCAAGTGCATAACAGGACAACAAGCAGAGCTAGACGTGTTCTAACGCGGTATGAGGTGATACCTGTGAAGGGGGGAAACATCCGGGAAGGTATTCCCGGTGTTTTATGTTTTCGAACAGACGAACCGGAGGGGGGAAAGTTGAGTGTTTGCTATGCTAGGGATGCGTGGCGGACGAACAGGCTGCGTATCCGGATTCGTCTCGTCGTTCTGAGCAACTTTCATGTAGAAAGTATTTTCATCTGAGCTACGGTTTCATTTATATTATTTTTTAAAGTTTTAATAATATTCTGCTATTTTTATTAATTCGAAATTAAATAATAAATCGCTATGGGTACCCAGCTCTGTGTACACAGAAGTGTACACAGAGGATGACAAGTGGGCCAGAGGGCCCAGTTGACGAGTCAACATTTGACTGGTGAACAGGGGGTGGGGCCCTTTGTCATTCTCTGATCTACTAATTAACCTAGTTAATTTAGCTTATCAGGATTAGGTTAATTAATTAAGATTAACTAATTTAATCAAGGTAATTAAATTAATTAATTAATTATTTTATTTTTTAACTACACTTTTCCTTCTCTCCTTTTTTTAACAGGGGCTGGGTTAGTGGGGCTAATTAAGTGGGGGGTAATTAGCTTAGCGCTAATTAGGCCGCGACAGTGGCTATCGTTGGCGCTAACCGGTGCGACAAAGGGGGCTCCGGCCGGCCGATTCCGGCGATGAGAGAAGTCGCGAGCGGGCGCGTTGGGGAGCGGACGGCGACGCAAATGGGGTGGTAGCCGCAGGGTGGCTGGCGGTCCACCGGACCGGTGACAGCGGCGACAGGAGCGGGGGGTCGTAGGCACGGCCCGCACAGACGGCAACGGGCAGAGGTGTGAGCGGCGGGGCGAGCAGTAGGGCGCGGCTGGGCGAGGCACAACGTGGTTGCGAGCATCGCCGAGTGCGGCTAGGAGGCCAGGAGCTGCCGGAGTGCGAGCTCGGGCGCGGGACGGCGGGGATTGGCCGACGCGGGCGCATGGCCAGGTCGCCGGCGCGGGCGGTGGCCATGGTGGGGAGCGCGAGCGGCATGGCGGGGCGAGAGGTGGTGACCACAGGAGAGAGGAGGCCGAGGGGTTGTGGCTCACTGGGGCAGTAGGGGTTAGGCAGCGGGGGTCGAGGAGGATGACGGAGGCGACGCGTCGTGGAGGAGGCCGACCGGCGAGGAGGTCCGGCGAGGTCCTCGGGCGGCTGCGCGGGCTCCGGGCGGTGTCCGTGGAGCTCCGGGCGGCGGTGAATCGAGGACGAGGCAGCGGCGTACGGAGGGTCGGACACGGCGTCGGAGCTCGTAGATCGGGAAAGGGGGAGGCGAGGAGGACGGCGGTGGGGCGGCGGGGACGTGCCGGGGCATCGGGCGACCAGGGCGTCGGGTGCCCCGACCCGATCCAGAATGGGGAGTGGGAGAGGTCGTGGGGGGGGGATCGTGGGGGAAGTGGGGAGGGGCCGCTAGGGTTTCGGGGGGGAGTGGGTTAGTAGGCAGGGGGTGGGCCGGCCTGGGGTTTGGCCTAGCTAGCAGCTGGGCCGAGTGGCCCAGTGGGGGGTGGGTTGTTTTATTCCTTTCTTTTTTTACCTTTTCATATTTTTCTTTTTTTGTTTTATTTTAGTTACACATTAATTTTTAATTTTAGACAAATATATCTAGAGCCCCTGAAATAATGTTCTAGAACAATCCACTACTTTAAAAAGTTTTACCCTAATGAAAATAGTCTAGTATTTTATAAAATACCAAAGTCGTTTAAATAGCTGTTTAGCTACTGTTTAAATCATTTTAGTGCTTTAAATATTTTTACTAAAATGTGGTTCCTCCACCATTTGGACTTAGGATTTATTTGTCCCATTTTGAACATTTTAGTTCTAACGTTTGAAGAATTTACCGTTTGACTCGATTTTGAATTTGAATTTGAATCGGTTTCGAACTAACACGAGATTAGCAACAGTAACCATCGTGACGTGGCATCATTAACAGAGGTTTACTGTAGCTCAAATACCCGGGCATCACACCTCCCTTGCCTTGCTTGGTGTGGTGGTGCCCATGGCTCAGACTGCCCGTGCACAGTTATAGGGGTACAAAAAGTGTACCTCTCTTTTTGTACACCGACATTGAAGTATTACTATTTTTATGTCAATATTAAACTTTTATCTTGAATCTTTCGGATCTAAATATTCACGCCACAATAAATTAAATTACATTGAAAAATATGCTAGGTAGCATTCCACATCAAAAATTCTGTTTTATCATTTACCTACTCGAGGACGAGCAAGAATTAAGCTTGGGGATCCTTGATACGTCTCCAACATATCTATAATTTTTTATTGTTCCATGATATTATATTATCTGTTTTAGATGTTTAATGGGCTTTATTATATACTTTTATATTATTTTTGGGACTAACCTACTAACCGGAGGCCTAGTCCAAATTGCTGTTTTTTTGCCTTTTTTAGTGTTTCGCAGAAAAGGAATATCAAACGGAATCCAAACGGAATGAAACCTTCGGGAGAGTGATTTTTGGAACAAACGGAATCCAGGAGACTTGGAGTGGACGTCAAGGAAACGACGAGGTGGCCACGAGGCAGGGAGGCGCGCCCAGGGGTAGGCGCCCCCCACCCTCATGGGCCCCTCGTGGCTCCCCCAACCAACTTCTTTCGCCTATATATACTCATATACCCCGAAAACATCCGAGAGCACCACGAAACCCTATTTCCATCGCCGCAACCTTCTGTACCCGTGAGATCCCATCTTGGGGCCTTTTCCGGCGCTCCACCGGAGGGGGAATCGATCACGGAGGGCTTCTACATCAACACCATAGCCTCTCCGATGATGTGTGAGTAGTTTACCTCAGACCTTCGGGTCCATAGTTATTAGCTAGATGGCTTCTTCTCTCTCTTTGGATCTCAATACAAAGTTCCTCGATCTTCTTGGAGATCTATTCGATGTAATTCTTTTTGTGGTGTGTTTGTCAAGATCTGATGAATTGTGGGTTTATGATCAAGATTATCTATGAACAATATTTGAATCTCCTTTGAATTCTTTTATGTATGATTTGTTATCTTTGAAAGTCTCTTTGAATTATCAGTTTGGTTTGGCCTACTAGATTGATCTTTCTTGCAATTTTAGAAGTGCTTAGCTTTGGGTTCAATCTTGTGGTGTCCTTTCCCAATGACAGCAGGGGCGGCAAGGCACGTATTGTATTGTTGCCATCGAGGATAAAAAGATGGGGTTTTATCATGTTGCTTGAGTTTATCCATATACATCATGTCATCTTGCCTAATGCGTTACTCTGTTCTTATGAACTTAATACTCTAGATGCATGCTGGATAGCGGTCGATGTGTGGAGTAATAGTAGTAGATGCAGAATCGTTTCGGTCTACTTGTCGCGGACGTGATGCCTATATACATGATCATGCCTATATATTCTCATAACTATGCACTTTTCTATCAATTGCTCGACAGTAATTTGTTCACCCACCGTAATATTTATGCTATCTTGAGAGAAGCCACTAGTGAAACCTATGGCCCCCGGGTCTATCTTCCATCATATAAGTTTCCGATCTATTTTATTTTGCAATCTTTACTTTCCAATCTATACAACAAAAATACCAAAAATATTTATCTTATTATCTCTATCAGATCTCACTTTTGCAAGTGGCCGTGAAGGGATTGACAACCCCTTTATCGCGTTGGTTGCAAGGTTCTTATTTGTTTGTGCAGGTACGAGGGATTTGCGTGTAGTCTCCTACTGGATTGATACCTTGGTTCTCAAAAATTGAGGGAAATACTTACGCTAGTTTGCTGCATCACCCTTTCCTCTTCAAGGGAAAACCAACGCAGTGCTCAAGAGGTAGCAATGTACGGACGGAGGGAGTATGATGTAATAGCTAGGGATATGACATGACAAAAGTGTAAAAAACACTACTTGAATGTAAAACTGTATGCTAGCGGAATACATATAGAAAAACACTAAGGCAACATATGCATGTATGATTGGGAAACTAAGATGGCATTGCAAGAGACCACTAGAACAACACTTCAATGTAAAAAAAGAACATGGTATGATAGACAGATGAAGTACATACTGATGAATACCAATGCATAAGATATTCAGAAGCATGATGTCCAAACTAAGCAGAAGGCATTGCGATAGAGTAGAATGACAGTACTTGAATTTGAAAACATGTTATCATGAATGGAATAGGTACTGAAAAACAAGAAGGCATGCCATATTTACATGCATGATTAGTAGGCTAAGCACAAGGCATTGCAACAGAGTAGATGCACTCCAGGACATTATATGCATGCTGTACCCATATTAAGGGCCAAGTTAGAGCAAGGACCTTGTGGGGTGAATAGGATTCATCATCTTTCTGCAAGTCTTGTGAATAACTGCCTTTACATGTTCCATCATATTGGGTATCATTTACGTCAAGTTTGTTGGCCGTTACATTGCTCCGTGAGGTTCTTGTGGATAAATCATTGTGTGAAATTATATCTGACATGCATGGAAGACAACTAGTAGTTAGATTTATGTAATGAGTGCCTGTAGGAGATGACATAAATAGTAGGACTGGGGTTAACTAGCAGCAACAAGTCTCAAAAACTAAAGGGAGAACACAAATGAAAGCTACATAATATGTATCGTTTGTACTCGAGATTAACTAGATGGCAAACAAAAGTATTAAAGAACAACATAGGTAATACTAGAAGTGGTATAATACTATAATCACCAGCCTGTGGGATAGCTTGGGCTGATGGATGATAAATATGGAACAACGTTACCTAAAGAACAAGTCTCTTAGCTGAACTATGGTACAACGCTAACTCGTGAAAAATACCCGTAAGAGATCAGCATGAATATACAGTGAAATGTGATAATCTATTTTCCATGCTTAGATGAATAACAAAGCCATAAATGTTGCACACAAGTAAGATGAGGGTAGAACCTATCTGGCTGCCATCCATATGAGTGAGCATCATGTGCTGACTTGTCGATGGCCCTGTAGTTGTTGTGGCTGTCCATGTCGGGCACGCACATTCGATGTAGGGAACTGTTGAGTGGGGACTATAGCTCCCTTCTGGTGTATGCTTCCCTTGTTGGAGCAGCTGCGGTGAGTCGGAAGACGGTGTGGCTGAAGATGTAGAAAATGCATAATGTTAAGAACGACACATCTCTCTGATATGAAGAAATACCCTAAGAGATCAACAGCAAGGTACGAGAGTGGTCACACGTCTGTTGACTGAAGACTAAATTGGAGTCACACGATTTTATTTTATTTTGGTACTGTCCGATCTACGCCGGATGGCTTGATGGTCGTATTGTGCCTCCCAGTTGACACTGTTTGGAATCTTCTCCGAAGAGCCAGTGACCACCGACAGAGCAGCCCGCCTCCGCCGTCCGTGGCCCCGACCAAAACCCCGCTCCCCGCCCCACCGCACTGCCGTGGTAGTGCCGCCCCCGGCCAATCCACAAAGACTCATCGTCATCCAGATCCGGCAGTGGCAATACCTTCAACCCACACAACTCTAAGATAGCCATCTAAGTGCTGCTTCCGCGGCGAACTTGCGCCCCCGCACCCTTACATTAGACACCAGCCAACTGGCAGCCTAGGAGCTCTGCTGCCTGATATGTCTGCAACGTATCTATAATTTTTGATTGCTCCATGCTATATTATCTAGTGTTTTGGACTATATTGGGCTTTATTTTACACTTTTATATTATTTTTGGGACTAACCTATTAACCGGAGGCCCAGCCCAGAATTGCTGTTTTTTTCCTATTTCAGTGTTTCGGAGAAACAAAATATCAAACGGAGTCCAAACGGAATGAAATCTTCGGAAATGTGATTTTCTCATTAGATAAGATCCAGGAGACTTGGACCCTCCGTCAAGAAAGCCATGAGGTGGTCATGAGGGTGGAGGGCGTGCCCCCAAATTCTTCTTGCTACCTCTTGAGCACTGAATTGGATTTCCCCGAAGAGGAGAGGATGATGCAGCAAAGTAGTGTAAGTATTTCCCTCAGTTTTTGAGAACCAAGGTATCAATCCAGTAGGAGCCTACGCTCCAGTCCCTCATACCTACACAAAAACAATAGCTCAACGCAACCAACGCGCTTAGGGGTTGTCAATCCCTTCACGGTCACTTACGAAAGTGAGATCTCATAGAGATGATAAATAATATTTTTGGTATTTTTGGTATAGAGATGCAAAGTGAAAAGTAAAAGGCAAAGTGAAAGCAAAGAAATAATAAAGTGATGGAGATTGATATGATGCGAAAGAGAACCGGGGGCCATAGGTTTCACTAGTGGCTTCTCTTAAGAGCATAAGTATTCTACGGTGGGTGAACAAATTACTGTTGAGCAATTGACAGAATTGAGCATAGTTATGAGAATATCTAGGTATGATCATGTATATAGGCATCACGTCTGAGACAAGTAGACCGAATCGATTCTGCATCTACTACTATTACTCCACTCATCGACCGCTATCCAGCATGCATATAGAGTATTAAGTTAAAAACAGAGTAACGCCTTAAGCAAGATGACATGATGTAGAGGGATAGTTTCATGCAATATGATAAAAACCCCATCTTGTTATCCTCGATGGCAACAATACAATATGTGCCTTGCTGCCCCTTCTGTCACTGGGAAAGGACACTGCAAGATCGAACCCAAAGCTAAGCACTTCTCCCATGGCAAGAACAACCAATCTAGTAGGCCAAACCAAACTGATAATTCTAAGAGACTTGCAAAGATAACCAATCATACATAAAAGAATTCAGAGAAAATTCAAATATTATTCATAGATAAACTGGATCATAAACCCACAATTCATCGATCTCAACAAACACACCACAAAAAGAAGGTTACATCGAATAGATCTCCACAAGAGAGGGGGAGAACATTGCATTGAGATCCAAAAAGAGAGAAGAAGCCATCTAGCTACTAGCTATGGACCCGTAGGTCTGAAGTAACCTACTCACACTTCGTCGGATGGGCTTGGATGATGATGTAGAAGCCCTCCATGATCGATGCCCCCTCCGGCGGAGCTCCAGAACAGGCCCCAAGATGGGATCTCGTGGATACAGAAAGTTGTGGCGGTGGAATTAGGTTTTTGGCTCCGTCCCCGATCGTTTGGGGGTACGTAGGTATATATAGGAGGAAGAAGTACGTCGGTGGAGCTTCGAGGGGCCCATGAGGCAGGGGGCACGCCCTAGGGGGGCTCCCTCCACCCTCGTGACCACCTCGTGGCTTTCTTGACGGAGTGTCCAAGTCTCCTGGGTCTTATCTGATGAGAAAATCACGTTTCCGAAGATTTCATTCCGTTTGGACTCCGTTTGATATTCTGTTTCTCCGAAACACTGAAATAGGCAAAAAACAACAATTCTGGGCTGGGCCTCTGGTTAATAGGTTAGTCCCAAAAATAATATAAAAGTGGAAAATAAAGCCCAATATAGTCCAAAACAGTAGATAATATAGCATGGAGCAATCAAAAATTATAGATACGTTGGAGACGTATCAAGCATCCCCAAGCTTAATTCCTGCTCGTCCTCGAGTAGGTAAATGATAAAAACAGAATTTTTTATGCGGAGTGCTACTTGCCATAATTTTAATGTAATTCTCCTTAATTGTGGTATGAATATTCAGATCCGAAAGATTCAAGACAAAAGTTCATATTGACATAAAAATGATAATACTTCAAGCATACTAACTAAGCAATTATGTCTTCTCAAAATAACATGGCCAAAGAAAGTTCATCCCTACAAAATCATATAGTTTAGTCATGTTTCATTTTCATCACACAAGAATGCTCTCATCATGCACAACCCCGATGACAAGCCAAGCAATTGTTTCATACTTTAGTAATCTCAAACCTATAAACTTTCACGCAATACATGAGTGCGAGCCATGGATATATCACTATGGGTGGAATAGCATAATGAGGGGGTGATGTGGAGAAGACAAAAAAGGAAGAAAGTCTCACATCAACGAGGCTAATCAATGGGCTATGGAGATGCCCACCGATTGATGTTAATGCAAGGAGTAGGGATTGCCATGCAACGGATGCACTAGAGCTATAAATGTATGAAAGCTCAACAAAAGAAACTAAGTGGGTGTGCATCCAACTTGCTTGCTCACGAAGACTTAGGGCACTTGAGGAGGCCCATTGTTGGAATATACAAGCCAAGTTCTATAATGAAAAATTCCCACTAGTATATGAAAGTGACAAAACAAGAGACTCTCTATCATAAAGATCATGGTGCTACTTTGAAGCACAAGTGTGGAAAAAGGATAGTAACATTGTCCATTTTTTTATTTGGCCTTTCTCTTTTTTTGGGACAATACTCTATGAATGATGATAATCACACTTCTATTTATTTACAACTCAATGATTAAAACTCGATACTTAGAACAAAGATGACTCTATATGAATGCCTCCGGCGGTGTACTGGGATTGCGATGAATCAAGTGTGACATGTATGAAAAATTATGAATGGTGGCTTTGCCACAAATACGATGTCAACTACATGATCATGCTAAGCAATATGACAATGATGAATGTGTCATGATGACCGGAATGATGGAGAGTTGCATGGCAATATATCTCGGAATGGCTATGGAAATGCCATAATAGGTAGGTATGGTGGCTGTTTTGAGGAAGATATAAGGAGGTTTATGTGTGAAAGAGCGTATCATATCACGGGGTTTGGATGCACCGGCGAAGTTTGCGCCAACTCTCAATGTGAGAAAGGGCAATGCACGGTACCGAAGAGGCTAGCAAGGATGGAAGGGTGAGAGTGCGTATAATCCATGGACTCAACATTAGTCATAAAGAACTCACATACTTATTGAAAAAATCTAGAAGTCATCAAAAACCTCGGCACTATGCGCATGCTCCTAGGGGGATAGATTGGTAGGAGAAGACCATCGCTCGTCCCCGACCACCACTCATAAGGAAGAAAATCAAATAACACCTCATGTTTCAAATTTATTGCATAACGTTTACCATACGTGCATGCTACGGGACTTGCAAACTTCAACACAAGTATTTCTCAATTTCACAACTACTCAACTAGCACGACTTTGATATTATTACCTCCATATCTCAAAACAATCATCAAGCATCAAACTTTTCTTAGTATTCAACGCACTCATAAGAAAGTTTTATTATTAATCTTGCATACCAAGCATATTAGGATTTTAAGCAAATTACCATGCTATTAAGACTCTCAGAATAATCTAAGTGAAGCATGAGATATCAATAATTTCTATAAAACAAATCCACCACCGTGCTCTAAAAGATATAAGTGAAGCACATAGAGCAAAATTATCAAGCTCAAAAGATATAAGTGAAGCACATAGAGTATTCTAACAAATTCCAAATCATGTATGGCTCTCTCAAAAGGTGTGTACAACAAGTATGATTGTGGTCGACTAACAAGCAAAGATACAAATCATAAAAGACGCTCCAAGCAAAACACATATCATGTGGTGAATAAAAATATAGCTCCAAGTAAAGTTACCGATAGAAGTAGACGAAAGAGGGGATGCCTTCCAGGTCCTCCCCAAGCTTTGGATTTTAGGTGTGCTTAGATTCTCTTGGGGGTGCCATGGGCATCCCCAAGCTTAGGCTCTTGCCACTCCTTGTTCCATAATCCATAAAATCTTTACCCAAAACTTGAAAACTTCACAACACAAAACTTAAAGTAGAAAATCTCATGAGCTCCGTTAGCGAAAGAAAACAAAAGACAACTTCAAGGTACTGTAATTAACTCATTATTTATTTATATTGGTGTTAAATCTACTGTATTCCAACTTCTATATGGTTTATAAACTATTTTACTAGCCATAGATTCATCAAAATAAGCAAACAACACACGAAAAACAGAATCTGTCAAAAACAGAACAGTCTGTAGTAATCTGTAACTAGCGCAAGATCTAGAACCCCAAAAATTCTAAAATAAATTTCTGGACGTGAGGAATTTATCTATTAATCATCTTGAAAAATAATTAACTAAATATCACTCTCCAAATAAAAATGACAGCAGTTCTCGTGAGCGCTAAAGTTTCTGTTTTTTTACAACAAGTTCAACAAGACTTTCCCCAAGTCTTCCCAACGGTTCTACTTGGCACAAACACCAATTAAACACAAAAAACACAACCAAACCAGAGTCTAGATAAATTATTTATTAAATAACAGCAAGGAAAAATATTGGGTTGTCTCCCAACAAGCGCTTTTCTTTAAAGCCTCTAGCTAGGCATTGATAATTTCAATGATGCTCACATGAAAGACAAGAATTGAAGCACAACGAGAGCATCATGAAACACTTGACAAACACATCTAAGTCTAACATACTTCCTATGCATAGGCATCTTATAGGCAAACAAATTATCATAGCAAGCAAAAACTAGCATATGCAAGGAATCGGAAAGAAACAATAACAATCTCAACATAACGAGAGGTAATTTAGTAACATGAAAATTTCTACAATCATATTTTCCTCTCTCATAATAATTACATGTGGGATCAGAAGCAAATTCAACAAAATAGCTATCACAAAGAATATTTTCAACACGATCCACATGCATTCAAAGTTGACACTCTTCCAAACTAGTGGGATTAACATTAACTAAAGTCATGACTTCTCCAAACCCACATTTATCAAAAATTTCATAAGATTGAATGTTCTCCAAATATGTGGGATCTAAATTTGACACTCTTACAAACCCACTTTCAATAATATTTCAAACACTATTGTCAATGTCATATTCATCATGGGGCTTAAATAAATTTTCAAGATCAAAACAAGAATCACCCCAATCATGATCATTACAACAAGTAGTAGACATGGCAAAATTAGCATCCCCAAGCTTAGGGTTTTGCATATATTAGCACAATTGACATCAAGAGAATTTATAGTAAAATCATTGCAATCATGCTTTTTATTCAAAGATTTATCGTGAATCACTCCATAAAGTACTTCATCACAATTTTCAGATTCACGAATTTCAAGAAAAACTTCATAAAGATAATCTAGGGCACAAAACTCACTAGCAATTGGTTCATCATAATTGGATCTCTTAAAAAGATTAGCAAGCGGATGAGGATCCATAGATCTTAGGTTCTCTGTTTAGTAATAAATAAACAACTATTCCAACCATACGAGCAAACAAGAAACGAGCAAAAGAGGCAAATTGGGAAAGAGAAGGAGGATAGAGAGATAGGGCGAATAAAACGGCAAGGGTGAATTGGGGGGAGAGGAAAATGAGAGGCAAATGGCAAATAATGTAATGTGGGAGATAGGGATTGTGATTGGTACTTGGTATGTTGACTTTTGCGCAGACTCCCCGGCAACGGCGCCAGAAATTCTTCTTCCTACCTCTTGAGCACGCGTTGGATTTCCCCAAAGAGGAGAGGATGATGCAGCAAAGTAGCGTAAGTATTTCCCTCAGTTTTTGAGAACCAATGTATCAATCCAGTAGGAGCCTACGCTCGAGTCCCTCGTACCTACACAAAAACAATAGCTCAACGCAACCAATGCGCTTATGGGTTGTCAATCCCTTCATGACACTTACGAAAGTGAGATCTGATAGAGATGATAAATAATATTTTTGGTATTTTTGGTATAGAGATGCAAAGTGAAAAGTAAAAGGAAAAGTAAAAGCAAAGCAATAATAAAGTTATGGAGATTGATATGATGATAAAGAGACCCAGGAGCCATAGGTTTCACTAGTGGCTTCTCTCAAGAGCATAAGTATTCTACAGTGGGTGAAAAAATTACTGTTGAGCAATTGACAGAATTGAGCATAGTTATGAGAATATCTAGGTATGATCATGTATATAGGCATCACGTCCGAGACAAGTAGACCGAAACAATTCTGCATCTACTACTATTACTCCACTCATCGACCGCTATCCAGCATGCATCTAGAGTATTAAGTTAAAAATAGAGTAATACCTTAAGCAAGATGACATGATGTAGAGGGATAGTTTCATGCAATATGATAAAAAAACCCAGCTTGTTATCCTCAATGGAAACAATACAATACGTGCCTTGCTGCCCCTTCTGTCACTGGGAAAGGACACCGCAAGATCGAACCCAAAGCTAAGCACTTCTCCCATGGCAAGAACAACCAATCTAGTAGGCCAAACCAAACTGATAATTCTAAGAGACTTGCAAAGATAACCAATCATACATAAAAGAATTCAGAGAAGATTCAAATATTATTCATAGATAAACTAGATCATAAACCCACAATTCATCGGTCTCAACAAACACACCGCAAAAAGAAGGTTACATTGAATATATCTCCACAAGAGAGGGGGAGAACATTGTATTGAGATCCGAAAAGAGAGAAGAAGCCATCTAGCTACTAGCTATGGACCCGTAGTTCTAAAGTAACCTACTCACACTTCATCGGAGGGGCTTGGATGATGATGTAGAAGCCCTCCGTGATCGATGCCCCCTCCGGCGGAGCTCCGGAACAGGCCCGAAGATGGGATCTCGTGGATACAGAAAGTTGCGGTGGTGGAATTAGGTTTTTGGCTCCATCCCCAATCGTTTGGGGGTACGTAGGTATATATAGGAGGAAGAAGTACGTCGGTGGAGCTTCGAGGGGCCCATGAGGCAGGGGCGCGCCCTGGGGGGGGGCTCCCTCCACCCTCGTGACCACCTCGTGGCTTTCTTGACAGAGGGTCCTAGTCTCCTGGATCTTATCTGATGAGAAAATCACGTTTACGAAGATTTCATTCCGTTTGGACTCCGTTTGATATCCTGTTTCTCTGAAACACTGAAATAGGCAAAAAACAGCAATTCTGGGCTGGGCCTCCGGTTAATAGGTTAGTCCCAATAATAATATAAAAGTGGAAAATAAAGCCCAATATAGTCCATAACAGTAGATAATATAGCATGGAGCAATCAAAAATTATAGATACATTGGAGACGTATTACCGCCTCGAGGGGTGCTGCTTCCCATTGGGAATCGATTGGCCCAGAATAAAACTCAGACAACTGACACCTAAATAAAGTGATTTGAGATGAGGGTGCGACCTATCTGGCGGCCCGGTGAAGTAGGCAGCTCCAGCTGCTGAGTCAGTGAGGCCCGCGCGGTTGTGGTGGCTACCGGCGGCAAGGAAGCAGAGATGTCCTGACGGTCGACGGCTACGGGGAATTAGCGCCGGGGCTCTGGATGGATCCAAAGTTGGAGCCACTCCGGCGCCGTGAACAACAGCGGGGAGGAATCGCCTCTGGTACGGTTCACGCAGCCGCCGTCGAGGCAGCTCCAGCAGCATGGAGTAAGAGGCACACGACCCAGTGCACAACGGCAAATGGACAGCGTCTCTGGCATTAGAGAGGAGGGCGGCTGTGAATTTGGTGCGGTGGGGGCGCCATGGAGGAGGGGCTGAGGTTTCACGGCTCGGGAGAAGGGAGCTTCCGGGGAGAAGGTGATTTGGCGCCCACGAGGTATGAATGGGGAATTGGGAGGGGAGTGGAACCATGTCTTATGGACGCATTTGTCTAAAATGTGTGTGTGTGTGTGGGGGGGGGGTTACAGTTCTACACCTGCCTTTAGGCTTCTCAGCTTGGGTCTGTGTACTGAGGGTCGGGGATAGTAGAGTAACTTTGCTTCTCCCAAATAGTGGGCACGAGCAATTTCGGGCGAGGAGGGCGTGTTTTGAAATATAGTGGGCGCGAGCGATTTCGGGCGAGGAGGGCATGTTTTGAAATATAGTGGGCGCGAGCGATTTCGGGCGAGGAGAGCGTGTTTTGAAATAGTGGGCACGAGCTATTTCGGGCGAGGAGAGGGTGTTTTGCCGACCATGGTTTATGAATTATTCGGCACATGTCATTTCGGCCGAGGAGAAGGCACGCTTGGATGAAGTTACGAACCTACCATCGATGTACAACGGGCCAATTGATGCGTGTCCCACATAGGCCGGTAATTTCGCGTCTCCCATTTATTTTCTCGGCCGAATTCCACCGAGCAGAGGGTGTTTAACGGTTCGTTCGAATTTTGGGAGAACGAGCATCCACGTCTTCCTTACCAAGTCGATTCGAATCAAATTTTGAACACTTCTTTTTTAGATGGAGAGATGATGCTCGGGAGTAATGTGTTTTTACATGCTTGTTGCTAACGATTTACTATATGACAAATAGTTGACACAGTCAAAAACGGGAATCAAACACAAAATGAAATATCTCGATTCAATGAAATAGCTCGTTCACCAGGTCAAAATAGTGAACTAAATCCAAAATTGAACACCTCAATCAAGTAGCATGTGAAGGAAGTATGCCCTAGAGGCAATAATAACGTTATTATTTATTTCCTTATTACATGATAAATGTTTATTATTCATGCTAGAATTGTATTAACCGGAAACATGATACATGTGTGAATACATAGACAAACGGAGTGTCACTAGTATGCCTCTACTTGACTAGCTCGTTGATCAAAGATGGTTATGTTTCCTAGCCATAGACATGAGTTGTCATTTGATTAACGGGATCACATCATTAGGAGAATGATGTGATTGACTTGACCCATTCCGTTAGCTTAGCACTTGATCGTTTAGTATGTTGCTATTGCTTTCTTCATGACTTATACATGTTCCTATGACTATGAGATTATGCAACGCCCGTTTACCGGAGGAACACTTTGTGTGCTACCAAACGTCACAACGTAACTGGGTGATTATAAAGGTGCTCTACAGGTGTCTCTGAAGGTACTTGTTGGGTTGGCGTATTTCGAGATTAGGATTTGTCACTCCGATTGTCGGAGAGGTATCTCTGGGCCCACTTGGTAATGCACATCACTATAAGACTTGCAAGCATTGTAACTAATGAGTTAGTTGTGGGATGATGTATTACGGAACGAGTAAAGAGACCTGCCGGTAACGAGATTGAACTAGGTATTGAGATACCGACGATCGAATCTTGGGCAAGTAACATACCGATGACAAAGGGAACAACGTATGTTGTTATGCGGTCTGACTGATAAAGATCTACATAGAATATGTAGAAGCCAATATGGGCATCTAGGTTCCGCTATTGGTTATTGACCAGAGAGGTGTCTCGGTCATGTCTACATAGTTCTCGAACCCGTAGGGTCCACACGCTTAACGTTCGTTGACGATATAGTACTATGAGTTATGTATGTTGGTGACCGAATGTTGTTTGGAGTTTTGGATGAGATCACGGATATGACGAGGAACTCCGAAATGGTCCGGAAGTAAGGATTGATATGTGGATAGTAGTGTTTGGTCTCCAGAAGGGGTTCCGGATGTTTCCCGAAATGTTTGGGCATGAGAACACTTTATCTGGGCCAAAGCGGAAAGCCCACGAGGTTTTTGGAAAGCGCAAAAGGAAGTTTTGCGGAGTCCAGGGGCCAGACGCCAGAACCCTGGCGTCTGGCCCTGGAGTCCGAGAAGGACTCTTGCCTTTTGGGTGAAACCGACTTTGTGGAGGCTTTTACTCCAAGTTTCGACCCCAAGGCTCAACATATAAATAGAGGGGTAGGGCTAGCACCCAAGACACATCAAGAAAAACCAAACCGTGTGCCGGCTACCCCGTCCTCTCTAGTTTATCCTCCGTCATAGTTTTCGTAGTGCTTAGGCGAAGCCCTACAAAGATTTTTCTTCACCAACACCGTCAACACGTTGTCGTGCTGCCGGAACTCATCTACTACTTCGCCCCTCTTGCTGGATCGAGAAAGCGAGGACGTCATCAAGCTGAGCGTGCGCTGAATGCGGAGGTGCCGTACGTTCGGTACTTGATCGGGACGGATCGTGAAGGTGTACAACTACATCAACCATGTTGATAAACGTTCCGCTTACGGTCTACGAGGGTACATAGACAACACTCTCCCCTCTTGTTGCTATGCATCACCATGATCTTTTGTGTGCGTAGGAATTTTTTTGAAATTACTACGTTCCCCAACAGTGGTATCAGAGCCTGGTTTTATGCGTAGATGTTATATGTACGAGTAGAACACAAGTGAGTTGTGGGCGATACAAGTCATACTGCTTACCAGCATGTCATACTTTGGTTCAGCGGTATTGTTGGATGAAGCGGTCCAGACCCACATTATGGGTACGCTTACGCGAGACTGGTTTTACCGACGTGCTTTGCACATAGGTGGCTGGCTGGTGTCAGTTTCTCCAACTTTAGTTGAACCGAGTGTGGCTACGCCCAGTCCTTGAGAAGGTTAAAACAACAGTAACTTGACGAACTATCTTTGTGGTTTTGATGCGTAGGTAAGAACAGTTCTTGCTCAGCCCGTAGCAGTCACGTAAAACTTGCAACAACAAAGTAGAGGACGTCTAACTTGTTTTTGCAGGGCATATTGTGATGTGATATGGTCAATGTTGGAAATATGCCCTAGAGGCAATAATAAAAGCATTATTATTATATTTCCTTGTTCATGATAATTGTCTTTATTCATGCTATAATTGTGTTATCCGGAAATCGTAATACATGTGTGAATAATAGACACCAACATGTCCCTAGTAAGCCTCTAGTTGACTAGCTCGTTGATCAACAGATAGTCATGGTTTCCTGACTATGGACATTGGATGTCATTGATAACGAGACCACATCATTAGGAGAATGATGTGATGGACAAGACCCAATCCTAAACATAGCACAAGATCGTATAGTTCGTTTGCTAGAGTTTTCCAATGTCAAGTGTCTTTTCCTTAGACCATGAGATCGTGTAACTCCCGGATACCGTAGGAGTGCTTTGGGTGTACCAAACATCACAACGTAACTGGGTGACTATAAAGGTATACTACGGGTATCTCCGAAAGTGTCTGTTGGGTTGACACGGATCAAGACTGGGATTTGTCACTCCGTATGACGGAGAGGTATCACTGGGCCCACTCAGTAATGCATCATCATAATGAGCTCAAAGTGACCAAGTGTCTGGTCACGGGATCATGCATTACGGTACGAGTAAAGTGACTTGCCGGTAACGAGATTGAACGAGGTATTGGGATACCGACGATCGGATCTCGGGCAAGTAACATACCGATTGACAAAGGGAATTGTATACGGGGTTGCTTGAATCCTCGACATCGTGGTTCATCCGATAAGATCATCGAGGAGCATGTGGGAGCCAACATGGGTATCCAGATCCCGCTGTTGGTTATTGACCGGAGAGCGATCTCGGTCATGTCTACATGTCTCCCGAACCCGTAGGGTCTACACACTTAAGGTTCGGTGACGCTAGGGTTGTAGGGATATGTATATGCAGTAACCCGAATGTTGTTCGGAGTCCCGGATGAGATCCCGGACATCACGAGGAGTTCCGGAATGGTCCGGAGGTAAAGAATTATATATAGGAAGTGCTATTTCGGGCATCGGGACAAGTTTCCGGGTCACCGGTATTGTACCGGGACCACCGGAAGGGTCCCGGGGGTCCACTGGGTGGGGCCACCTGTCCCGGGGGGCCACATGGGCTGTAGGGGGTGCGCCTTGGCCTACATGGGCCAAGGGCACCAGCCCCGAGAGGCCCATGCGCCTAGGGTTTCAAGGAGGAAGAGTCCTAGGAGGGGAAGGCACCTCCTAGGTGCCTTGGGGAGGAGGGATTCCTCCCCTTGGCCGCACCCCCCTAGGAGATTGGATCTCCTAGGGCCGGCGCCCCCCCTTGGCCCTCCTATATATAGTGAGGAGATGGAGGACTTCTTACCTCTTGCCTTTGGTGCCTCCCTCTCCCTCTCCAATACCTCCTCCTCCTCCATAGTGCTTGGCGAAGCCCTGCCGGAGTACTGTAGCTCCATCACCACCACGCCGTCGTGCTGCTGCTGGAGCCATCTCCCTCAACCTCTCCTTCCTCCTTGCTGGATCAAGAAGAAGGAGATGTTACGCTGACCGTACGTGTGTTGAACGCGGAGGTACCGTCCGTTCGGCGCTAGGATCTTCGGTGATTTGAATCACGTCGAGTACGACTCCCTCATCCCCGTTCTTTGAACGCTTCCGCTCGCGATCTACAAGGTACGTAGATGCATCTAATCACTCGTTGCTAGATGAACTCCTAGATGGATCTTGGTGAAACCGTAGGAAAATTTTTGTTTTCTGCTACGTTCCCCAACAGTGGTATCATGAGCTAGGTCTATGCGTAGTTCTTTTTGCACGAGTAGAACACAATTTGTTGTGGGCGTTGATGTTGTCAACTTTCTTGCTGCTACTAGTCTTATCTTGCTTCAACGGTATTGTGGGATGAAGCGGCCCGGACCAACCTTACACGTACGCTTACGTGAGACCGGTTCCACCGACAAACATGCACAAGTTGCATAAGGTGGCTGGCGGGTGTCTGTCTCTCCCTCTTTAGTTGGAGCGGATTCGATGAAAAGGGTCCTTATGAAGGGTAAATAGAAGTTGACAAATCACGTTGTGGTTTTGGCGTAGGTAAGAAACGTTCTTGCTAGAAACCTATAGCAGCCACGTAAAACTTGCAACAACAATTAGAGGACGTCTAACTTGTTTTTGCAGCAAGTGCTTTGTGATATGATATGGCCAAAGTTGTGATGAATGATGAATGATCTATATGTGATGTATGAGATGTTCATGCTATTGTAATAGGAATCACGACTTGCATGTCGATGAGTATGACAACCGGCAGGAGCCATAGGAGTTGTCTTTATTTTTTGTATGACCTGTGTGTCATTGAGAAACGCCATGTAAATTACTTTACTTTATTGCTAAACGCGTTAGCCATAGTAGTAGAAGTAATAGTTGGCGAGCAACTTCATGGAGACACGATGATGGAGATCATGATGATGGAGATCATGGTGTCATGCCGGTGACAAGATGATCATGGAGCCCCAAGATGGAGATCAAAGGAGCTATGTGATATTGGCCATATCATGTCACTATTATTATTTGATTGCATGTGATGTTTATCATGTTTTTGCATCTTGTTTTCTTAGAACGACGGTAGTAAATAAGATGATCCCTCATAATAATTTCAAGAAAGTGTCCCCCCTAACTATGCACCGTTGCGACAGTTTGTTGTTTCGAAGCACCACGTGATGATCGGGTGTGATAGATTCTAACGTTCACATACAACGGGTGTAAGACAGATTTACACATGCAAAACACTTAGGTTGACTTGACGAGCCTAGCATGTACAGACATGGCCTCGGAACACAGTAGACCGAAAGGTCGAGCATGAGTCGTGTAGAAGATACGATCAACATGAAGATGTTCACCGACGTTGACTAGTCCGTCTCACGTGATGATCGGACACGGCCTAGTTAACTCGGATCATGTTATACTTAGATTACAGGAGGGATGTTTATCTAAGTGGGAGTTCATTGAATAATTTGATTAGATGAACTTAATTATCATGAACTTAGTCTAAAATTTTACAATATGCCTTGTAGATCAAATGGCCAACGTAGTCCTCAACTTCAACGTGTTCCTAGAGAAAACCAAGCTGAAAGGCGATGGCAGCAACTACACGGACTGGGTCCGGAACCTGAGGATCATCCTCATAGCTGCCAAGAAAGATTATGTCCTACAAGCACCGCTAGGTGACGCACCTGTTCTCCCTGCAGAACAAGACGTTATGAACGCTTGGCAGGCACGTACCGATGACTACTCCCTCGTTCAGTGCGGCATGCTTTACAGCTTAGAGCCGGGGCTCCAAAAATGTTTTGAGAGACATGGAGCATATGAGATGTTCGAAGAGCTGAAAATGGTTTTCTAAGCTCATGCCCGGGTCGAGATATATGAAGTCTCCGACAAATTCTTCAGCTGTAAGATGGAGGAAAATAGTTCTGTCAGTGAGCACATACTCACAATGTCTGGGTTACATGACCGCTTGACTCAGCTGGGAGTTAATCTCCCGGATGACGCGGTCATTGACAGAATCCTCCAGTCGCTTCCACCGAGCTACAAGAGCTTTGTGATGAACTTCAATATGCAGGGGATGGAAAAGACCATTCCTGAAGTATTTGCAATGCTGAAATCAGCAGAGGTAGAAGTCAAAAAGGAACATCAAGTGTTGATGGTGAATAAAACCACTAAGTTCAAGAAAGGCAAGGGTAAGAAAACCTTCAAGAAAGACGGCAAGGGAGTTGCCGCGCCCGGCAAGCAAGCTGCCGGGAAGAAAAGCCAAAGAATGGACCTAAGCCCGAGACTTAGTGCTTTTATTGCAAGGAAAGTGGTCACTGGAAGCGGAACTGCCCCAAATACTTAGCGGACAAGAAGGCCGGCAAAACGAAAGGTATATGTGATATACATGTAATTGATGTGTACCTTACCAGTACTCGTAGTAGCTCATGGGTATTTGATACCGGTGCAGTTGCTCACATTTGTAACTCAAAGCAGGAGCTGCGGAATAAGCGGAGACTGGCGAAGGACGAGGTGACGATGCGCGTCGGGAATGGTTCCAAGGTCGATGTGATCGCCGTCGGCATGCTACCTCTACATTTACCTACGGGATTAGTTTTGAACCTCAATAATTGTTATTTAGTGCCAAGTTTGAGCATGAACATTGTATCAGGATCTCGTTTAATACGAGATGGCTACTCATTTAAATCCGAGAATAATGGTTGTTCTATTTATATGAGAGATATGTTTTATGGTCATGCTCCGATGGTGAATGGTTTATTTCTAATGAATCTCGAGCGTAATGCTACACATGTTCAAAGTGTGAGTACCAAAAGATGTAAGATTGATAATGATAGTCCCACATACTTGTGGCACTGCCGCCTTGGTCACATAGGTGTCAAACGCATGAAGAAGCTCCATGCTGATGGAGTTTTTGAGTCTCTTGATTACGAATCATTTGACACGTGCGAACCATGCCTCATGGGTAAAATGACCAAGACTCCGTTCTCAGGAACAATGGAGCGAGCAACCAACTTATTGGAAATCATACATACTGATGTGTGCGGTGCAATGAGTGTTGAGGCTCGCGGTGGCTATCGTTATGTTCTCACCCTCACTGATGACTTGAGTAGATATGGGTATGTCTACTTAATGAAACACAAGTCTGAGACCTTTGAAAAGTTCAAGGAATTTCAGAGTGAGGTTGAGAATCAACGTGACAGAAAAATCAAGTTTCTACGATCAGATCGTGGAGGAGAATACTTGAGTCACGAGTTTGGCACACACTTAAGAAAATGTGGAATAGTTCAATAGCTCACACCGCCTGGAACACCTCAGCATAATGGTGTGTCCGAACGTCGTAATCGCACTCTATTAGATATGGTGCGATCTATGATGTCTCTTGTCGATTTACCGCTATCTTTTTGGGGCTATGCTTTAGAGACTGCCGCATTCACTTTAAATAGGGCTTCGTCGAAATCCGTTGAGACGACACCGTTTGAATTATGGTTTGGGAAGAAACCTAAGTTGTCGTTTCTAAAAGTTTGGGGATGCGATGCTTATGTCAGGAAACTTCAACCTGAAAAGCTCGAACCCAAGTCGGAAAAATGCGTCTTCATAGGATACCCTAAAGAAACTATTGGGTATACCTTCTACCTCAGATCCGAAGGCAAGATCTTTGTTGCCAAGAATGGGTCCTTTCTAGAGAAAGAGTTTCTCTCGAAGGAAGTAAGTGGGAGGAAAGTAGACCTTGATGAAGTATTACCTCTTGAACCGGAAAATGGCGCAACTCAAGAAAATGTTCCTGAGGTGCCTGCACCGACTAGAGAGGAAGTTAATGATGATGATCAAGATACTTCTGATCAAGCTCCTACTGAGATTCGAAGGTCCACAAGGACACGTTCCGCACCAGAGTGGTACGGCAACCCTGTCTTGGAAATCATGTTGTTAGACAACGGTGAACCTTCGAACTATGAAGAAGCGATGGCGGGCCCGGATTCCGACAAATGGCTAGAAGCCATGAAATCCGAGATAGGATCCATGTATGAAAACGAAGTATGGACTTTGACTGACTTGCCCGTTGAGCGGCGAGCCATAGAAAATAAATGGATCTTTAAGAAGAAGACAGACGCGGATGGTAATGTGACCATCTATAAAGCTCGGCTTGTCGCTAAGGGTTATCGACAAGTTCAAGGGGTTGACTACGATGAGACTTTCTCACCGGTAGCGAAGCTAAAGTCCGACCGAATCATGTTAGCAATTGCCGCTTTCTATGATTATGAGATATGGCAAATGGACGTCAAAACGGCATTCCTGAATGGTTTCCTTAAGGAAGAATTGTATATGATGCAGCCGGAAGGTTTTGTCGATCCTAAGAATGCTGACAAGGTGTGCAAGCTCCAACGCTCGATTTATGGGCTGGTGCAAGCATCTCGGAGTTGGAACATTCGCTTTGATGAGATGATCAAAGCGTTTGGGTTTACACAGACTTATGGAGAAGCCTGTGTTCACAAGAAAGTGAGTGGGAGCTCTGTAGCATTTCTCATATTATATGTAGATGACATACTTTTGATGGGAAATGATATAGAACTCTTGGACAGCATTAAGGCCTACTTGAATAAAAGTTTTTCAATGAAGGACCTTGGAGAAGCTGCTTATATATTAGGCATCAAGATCTACAGAGATAGATCAAGACGCCTCATAGGTCTTTCACAAAGCACATACCTTGATAAGATATTGAAGAAGTTCAATATGGATCAGTCTAAGAAGGGGTTCTTGCCTGTGTTGCAAGGTGTGAAATTGAGCTCAGCTCAATGTCCGACCACGGCAGAAGATATAGAAGAGATGAGTGTCATCCCCTATGCCTCAGCCATAGGTTCTATTATGTATGCCATGTTGTGTACCAGACCTGATGTAAACCTTGCCGTAAGTTTGGTAGGAAGGTACCAAAGTAATCCCGGCAAGGAACACTGGACAGCGGTCAAGAATATCCTGAAGTACTTGAAAAGGACTAAGGAAATGTTTCTCGTTTATGGAGGTGACGAAGAGCTCGTCATAAAGGGTTACGTCGATGCTAGCTTCGACACAGATCTAGATGACTCTAAGTCACAAACCGGATACGTGTATATTTTGAATGGTGGGGCAGTAAGCTGGTGCAGTTGCAAGCAGAGCGTCGTGGCGGGATCTACATGTGAAGCGGAGTACATGGCAACCTCGGAGGCAGCGCATGAAGCAATTTGGGTGAAGGAGTTCATCACCGACCTAGGAGTCATACCCAATGCGTCAGGGCCGATCAAGCTCTTCTGTGACAACACTGGAGCTATTGCTCTTGCCAAGGAGCCCAGGTTTCACAAGAAGACAAGGCACATCAAGCGTCGCTTCAACTCCATTCGTGAAAATGTTCAAGATGGATACATAGATATTTGTAAAGTGCACACGGACCTGAATGTAGCAGATCCGTTGACTAAACCTCTCCCTAGAGCAAAACATGATCAACACCAGAATTCCATGGGTGTTCGATTCATCACAATGTAACTAGATTATTGACTAGTGCAAGTGGGAGACTGTTGGAAATATGCCCTAGAGGCAATAATAAAAGCATTATTATTATATTTCCTTGTTCATGATAATTGTCTTTATTCATGCTATAATTGTGTTATCCGGAAATCGTAATACATGTGTGAATAATAGACACCAACATGTCCCTAGTAAGCCTCTAGTTGACTAGCTCGTTGATCAACAGATAGTCATGGTTTCCTGACTATGGACATTGGATGTCATTGATAACGAGATCACATCATTAGGAGAATGATGTGATGGACAAGACCCAATCCTAAACATAGCACAAGATCGTATAGTTCGTTTGCTAGAGTTTTCCAATGTCAAGTATCTTTTCCTTAGACCATGAGATCGTGTAACTCCTGGATACCGTAGGAGTGCTTTGGGTGTACCAAACATCACAACGTAACTGGGTGACTATAAAGGTATACTACGGGTATCTCCGAAAGTGTCTGTTGGGTTGACACGGATCAAGACTGGGATTTGTCATTCCGTATGACGGAGAGGTATCACTGGGCCCACTCGGTAATGCATCATCATAATGAGCTCAAAGTGACCAAGTGTCTGGTCACGGGATCATGCATTACGGTACGAGTAAAGTGACTTGCCGGTAACGAGATTGAACGAGGTATTGGGATACCGACGATCGGATCTCGGGCAAGTAACATACCGATTGACAAAGGGAATTGTATACGGGGTTGCTTGAATCCTCGACATCGTGGTTCATCCGATGAGATCATCGAGGAGCATGTGGGAGCCAACATGGGTATCCAGATCCCGTTGTTGGTTATTGACCGAAGAGCGATCTCGGTCATGTCTACATGTCTCCCGAACCCGTAGGGTCTACACACTTAAGGTTCAGTGACGCTAGGGTTGTAGGGATATGTATATGCAGTAACCCGAATGTTGTTCGGAGTCCCGGTTGAGAACCCGGACGTCACG
This sequence comes from Triticum aestivum, assembly GCF_018294505.1. Lineage (NCBI taxonomy): Eukaryota > Viridiplantae > Streptophyta > Magnoliopsida > Poales > Poaceae > Triticum > Triticum aestivum. Next base: position 590,342,786 of record NC_057809.1, on the reverse strand, counting down.
AGGAGTTCCGGAATGGTTCAGAGGTAAAGAATTATATATAGGAAGTGCTATTTCGGGCATCGGGACAAGTTTCGTGGTTACCTGTATTGTACCGGGACCACCGGAAGGGTCCCGGGGGTCCACATGGGCTGTAGAGGGTGCGCCTTGGCCTACATGGGCCAAGGGCACCAGCCCCTAGAGGCCCATGCGCCTATGGTTTCAAGGAGGAAGAGTCCTAGGAGGGGAAGGCACCTCCTAGGTGCCTTGGGGAGGAGGGATTCCTCCCCTTGGCCGCACCCCCTAGGAGATTGGATCTCCTAGGGCCGGCGCCCCCCCTTGGCCCTCCTATATATAGTGGGGAGATGGAGGACTTCTTACCTCTTGCCTTTGGTGCCTCCCTCTCCCTCTCCAATACCTCCTCCTCCTCCATAGTGCTTGGCGAAGCCCTGCCGGAGTACTGCAGCTCCATCACCACCACGCTGTCGTGCTGCTGCTAGAGCCATCTCCCTCAACCTCTCCTTCCTCCTTGCTGGATCAAGAAGAAGGAGACGTTACGCTGACCGTACGTGTGTTGGACACGGAGGTACCGTCCGTTCGGCGCTAGGATCTTCGGTGATTCGAATCACGTCGAGTACGACTCCCTCATCCCCGTTCTTTGAACGCTTCCGCTCACGATCTACAAGGTACGTAGATGCATCTAATCACTCGTTGCTAGATGAACTCCTAGATGGATCTTGGTGAAACCGTAGGAAATTTTTTGTTTTCTGCTACGTTCCCCAACAGTCAAGGCATGATGCTATATTTTATTGTATGAGATGATCATGTTTTGTAATCGAGTTATCGGCAACTGGCAGGAGCCATATGGTTGTCACTTTATTGTATGCAATGCAATCGCCCTGTAATTGCTTTACCTTATCAGTAAGCGATAGCGATAGTCGTAGAAGCAATAGTTGGCGAGACGGCAACGATGCTATGATGGAGATCAAGGTGTCGCGCCGGTGACGATGGTGATCATGACGGTGCTTCGAAGATGGAGATCACAAGCACAAGATGATGATGGCCATATCATATCACTTATATTGATTGCATGTGATGTTTATCTTTTATGCATCTTATCTTGCTTTATTTGATGGTAGTATTATAAGATGATCTCTCACTAAATTTCAAGGTATAAGTGTTCTCTCTGAGTATGCACCGTTGCCAAATTTTGTCGTGCCCAGACACCACGTGATGATCAGGTGTGATAAGCTCTACGTCCATCTACAACGGGTGCAAGCCAGTTTTTGCACACGCAGAATACTCAGGTTAAACTTGATGATCCTAGGATATGCAGATATGGCCTCAAAACATTGAGACCGAAAGGTCAAGCGGGAATCATATAGTAGATATGATCAACAAGTGATGTTCACCATTGAAACTACTCCATCTCACGTGATGATCGGACATGGTTTAGTTGATATGGATCACGTGATCACTTAGAGGATTAGAGGGATGTCTATCTAAGTGGGAGTTCTTAAGTAATATGATTAATTGAACTTTAATTTATCATGAACTTAGTCCTGGTAGTATTAGCATGTCTATGTTGTAGATCAATAGCTCGTGTTTAGCTCCCCTATTTTATTTTTTATATGTTCCTAGAGAAAAGTAAGTTGAAAGATGTTAGTAGCAAAGATGCGGACTAGCTCCGTGATCTGAGGATTATCCTCATTGCTGCATAGAAGTATTATGTCCTTGATGCACCGCTAGGTGACAGAACTATTGCAGGAGCAGATGCTGACGTTTTGAATGTTTTGACAAAAGCTCTGTATGATAACTACTTGATAGTTTAGTGCACCATACTTTACGGCTTAGAACCGGGACTTCAAAATGTTTTGAACGCCACGGAGCATATACGATGTTCCACGAGTTGAAATTGGTATTTCATACTCATGCCCGTGTTGAGAGGTATGAGACCTCTGACATTACTTTGCCTACAAGATGGAGGAGAATAGCTCAACCAGTAAGCATGTGCTCACATTGTCTGAGTACTACAATCACTTGAATCAAGTGGGAGTTAATCTTCCATATAAGATAGTTATTGACAAAGTTCTCTAGTCACTATCACCAAGTTGCTAGAACTTCATGATGAACTATAATATGCAAGGGATAACGGAAATGATTCCCAAGCTCTTCGTGATGCTAAAATCGACGAAGGTAGAAATCAAGAAAAACATCAAGTGTTGATGGTTAACAAGACCACTAGTTTCAAGAAAAGGGCAAAGGGTAGAAGGCGAACTTCAAGAAGAACGACAAGCAAGTTGCTTCTCGAGTGAAGAAGCCCAAGTCTAGACCTAAGCCTTAGACTAAAGTGCTTCTACTGCAAAGGGACTAGTCACTGGAAGCGGAACTACCCCAAGGAATTGGCGGATAAGAAGGATGGCAAAGTGAACATAGGTATATTTGATATACATGTTATTGATGTGTACTTTACTAGTGTTTATAGCAACCCCTCAGTATTTGATACTAGTTTAGTTGCTAAGAGTAGTAACTTGAAACGGGAGTTGCAGAATAAATAGAAACTAGTTAAGGGTGAAGTGACGATGTGTGTTGGAAGTAGTTCCAAGATTGATATGATCATCATCGCACACTCCCTATACTTTCGGGATTAGTGTTGAACCTAAATAAATGTTATTTGGTGTTTGCGTTGAGCATGAATATGATTTGATCATGTTTATTGCAATACGGTTATTCATTTAAGTTAGTGAATAATTGTTGTTCTGTTTACATGAATAAAACCTTCTATGGTCATACACCCGATGAAAATGGTTTGTTGGATCTCGATCGTAGTGATACACATATTCATAATATTGAAGCCAAAAGATGCAAAGCTAATAATGATAGTGCAAATTATTTGTGGCACTGCCGTTTAGGTCATATTGGTGTAAAGCGCATGAAGAAACTCCATGCTGATGGGCTTTTGGAATCACCTGATTATGAATCACTTGATGCTTGTGAACCATGCCTCATGGGAAAGATGACTAAGACTCCGTTCTCTAGAACAATTTACCGAACAACTGACTTATTGGAAATAATACATACTGATGTATGCGGTCCAATGAGTGTTGAGGCTCGCGGCAGGTATCGTTATTTTCTGACCTTCACAGATGATTTGAGCAGATATGGGTATATCTACTTGATGAAACATAAGTCTGAAACATTTGAAAAGTTCAAAGAATTTCAGAGTGAAGTGGAAAATCATCATGACAAAAAAACAAAGTTTCTACGATCTGATCGCGGAGACAAATATTTGAGTTACAAGTTTGGTCTTCAATTAAAACAATGTGGAATAGTTTCACAAATTCGTGCCACCTGGAACACCACAGCATAATGGTGTGTCCAAACGTCATAACCGTACTTTATTAGATATAGTGCAATCTGTGATGTTTCTTACCAATTTACCACTATAGTTTTGGGTTATGCATTAGAGACAGTTGCATTCACATTAAAAAAGGGCACCATTTAAATCCGTTGAGACGACACTGTATGAACTGTGATTTGGCAAGAAACCAAAGTTGTCGTTTCTTAAAGTTTGGGGCAGCGATGCTTATGTGAAAAAGCTTCAACCTGATAAGCTCGAACCCAAATCGGAGAAATATGTCTTCATAGGATACCCAAAGGAGACAGTTGGGTACACCTTCTATCACAGATCCGAAGGCAAGATATTCATTGCTAAGAATGGATCCTTTCTAGAGAAGTAGTTTCTCTCGAAAGAAGTGAGTGGTAGGAAAGTAGAACTTGATGAGGTAACTGTACCTACTCCCTTATTGGAAAGTAGTTCATCACAGAAAGTTGTTCCTGTGACTACTACACCAACTAGTGAGGAAGCTAATGATGATGATCATGTTACTTCAGATCAAGTTACTACCGAACCTCGTAGGTAAACCAGAGTGAGATCTGCACCAGAGTGGTATGGTAATCCTGTTCTGTAGGTCATGTTACTTGACCATGACGAACCTACGAACCATGAGGAAGCGATGATGAGCCTAGATTCCACAAAAATGGCTTGAGGCCATGAAATCTGAGATGGGATCCATGTATGAGAACAAAGCGTGGACTTTGGTTGACTTGCCCGATGATCGGCAAGCCATAGAAAATAAATGGATCTTCAAGAGGAAGACGGACACTGATAGTAGTATTACTATCTACAAAGCTAGACTTGTCAAAAAAATGCTTTTGACAAAGTTCAAGGTGTTGACTACGATGAGATTTTCTCACTTGTAGCGATGCTTAAGTCTGTCTGAATCATGTTAGCAAGTTGCCAGATTTTATGAAATCTGGAAAATGGATGTCAAAACTACATTCCTTAATGGATTTCTTAAAGAAGAGTTGTATATGATGCAACCAGAAGGTTTTGTCGATCCTAAAGGTGCTAACAAAATGTGCAAACTCCAGCGATCCATCTATGGACTGGTGCAAGCATCTCGGAGTTGGAACATACTCTTTGATGAGTTGATCAAAGCATATAGTTTTATACAGACTTGTGGTGAAGCCTATATTTACAAGAAAGTGAGTGAGAGCACTACAACATTTCTGATAAATATATGTGAATGACATATTGTTGATCGGAAAGAATGTAGAATTTTTTGGAAAGCATAAAGGAGCATTTGAAAGGAGTTTTTTCAAAGAAAGACCTCGGTGAAGCTGCTTACATATTGAGCATCAAGATCTATAGAGATAGATCAAGACGTCTGATAAGTTTTCTCAATGAGTACATACCTTGACAAGATTTTGAAATAGTTCAAAATGGAACAGTCAAAGAAAGAGTTCTTGCCTGTGTTACAAGGTGTGAAGTTGAGTAAGACTCAAAGCCCGATCACGGCAGAAAATAGAGAGAGAATGAAAGTCATTCCCTATGCCTCAGCCATAGGTTCTATGAAGTATGCCATGCTGTGTACCAGACCTATTGTATACCCTACACTGAGTTTGACAAAGGGAGCACAATAGTGATCTAGGAGTAGATCACTGGACAGCGGTCAAAATTATCCTTAGTGGAATAAGGATATGTTTCTTGATTACGGAGGTGACAAAAGGTTCATCGAAAAGGGTTACGTCGATGCAAATTTTGACACTGATCCAGATGACTCTAAGTCTCAATCTGGAAGCATATTGAAAGTGGGAGCAATTAGCTAGAGTAGCTCCGTGCAGAGCATTGTTAACATAGAAATTTGCAAAATATATACAGATCTGAATGTGGCAGACCCATTGACTAAACTTCTCTCACAAGCAAAACATGATCACACCTTAGTACTCTTTGGGTGTTAATCACATAGCGATGTGAACTAGATTATTGACTCTAGTAACCCTTTGGGTGTTGGTCACATGACGATGTGAACTATGGGTGTTAATCACATGGTGATGTGAACTATTGGTGTTAAATCACATGGCGATGTAAACTAGATTATTGACTCTAGTGCAAGTGGGAGACTGGAGGAAATATGCCCTAAATGCAATAATAAAGTTATTATTTATTTCCTTGTTACATGATAAATGTTTATTATTCATGCTAGAATTGTATTAACCGGAAACATGATACATGTGTGAATACATATACAAACAGAGTGTCACTAGTATGCCTCTACTTGACTAGCTCGTTGATCAAAGATGGTTATGTTTCCTAGCCATAGACATGAGTTGTCATTTGATTAACGAGATCACATCATTAGGAGAATGATGTGATTGACTTGACCCATTCCGTTAGCTTAGCACTTGATCGTTTAGTATGTTGCTATTGCTTTCTTCATGACTTATACATGTTCCTATGACTATGAGATTATGCAACTCCCATTTATCGGAGGAACACTTTGTGTGCTACCAAACGTCACAACGTTACTGGGTGATTATAAAGGTGCTCTACAGGTGTCTCCGAAGGTACTTGTTGGATTGGCGTATTTCGAGATTAGGATTTGTCACTTCGATTGTCAGAGAGGTATCTCTGGGCCCACTCGGTAATGCACATCACTATAAGCCTTGCAAGCATTGTAACTAATGAGTTAGTTGCGGCATGATGTATTAAGGAACAAGTAAAGAGACTTGCCGGTAACAAGATTGAACTAGGTATTTAGATACCGACGATCGAATCTTGGGAAAGTAACATACCGATGACAAAGGGAACAACATATGTTGTTATGCGGTCTGACCGATAAAGATCTTCGTAGAATATGTAGGAGCCAATATGGGAATTCAACTTCCGCTATTGGTTATTGACCAGAGAGGTGTCTCGGTCATGTCTACATAGTTCTCGAACCCATAGGGTCCGCACGCTTAACGTTCGTTGATGATATAGTACTATGAGTTATGTATGTTGGTGACCGAATGTTGTCGGAGTTTCGGATGAGATCACGGATATGACGAGGAATTCCGGAATGGTCCGGAAGTAAAGATTGATATGTGGATAGTAGTGTTTGATCTTCGGAAGGGTTCCAGAATCCATCGGAAGGGGTTCCGGATGTTTCCCGAAATGTTTGGGCACGAGAACACTTTATCTGGGCCAAAGGGGAAAGCCCACGAGGTTTTTGGAAAGCGCAAAAGGAAGTTTTGCGGAGTCCAGGGGCCAGACGCCAGGGTTCCTAGCATCTGGATCCAGATGCCGGAAACCCTGGCGTCTGGCCCTGGAGTCCGAGAAGGACTCTTGCCTTTCGGGTGGAACCGACTTTGTGGAGGCTTTTACTCCAAGTTTCGACCCCAAGGCTCAACATATAAATAGAGGGGTAGGGCTAGCACCCAAGACACATCAAGAAAAACCAAGCCGTGTGCCAGCTAATCCGTCCTCTCTAGTTTATCCTCCATCATAGTTTTCGTAGTGCTTAGGCGAAGACCTGCGGATATTGTTCTTCACCAACACTGTCACCACGTCGTCGTGCTGCCGGAACTCATCTACTACTTCACCCCTCTTGCTGGATCTAGAAGGCGAGGACGTCATCGAGCTGAACGTGTGCTGAACTCGGAGGTGACGTACATTCGGTACTTGACCGGGATGGATCGTGAAGGTGTATGACTACATCAACCACGTTGATAAACGCTTCCGCTTACTGTCTACGAGGGTATGTAGACAACACTCTCCACTCTCGTTGCTATGCATCACCATGATCTTGCGTGTGTGTAGGATTTTTTTTGAAATTACTACGTTCCCCAACAGCATGTTGTACAGTATTATAGTACTCCATGAACATGTTGAAAGTCAAATCAATGAACTTGTTTGATATACGCATATCTCCGTTCATGTGTGGATTGAAGACAACATGTTCTACAATTTAAATATTTGAATGTAAGTTTAAATCGAAACATGGTTTATACCGGTCTTTGATGCATAAAACGCGACCTCCCCCTCTCCCGGACTCCTGCTCTCTCTCTCTCTCTCTCACCGAGAATCTTCAATTCTATCGCACGCATCCAACACACAAACCTTGTTGGTCCCTCTCCCTCTCTCTCCATCTCTCTCTCTCTCTCTCTCTCTCTCTCTCTCTCTCTCTTTGTGTGTGTGTGTGGCGGGGGGTCTTTCTAGTTCGCATGCATATATACTCCATCTATAGGTCTCTCTCGCACACTATGTATGATTCTCTAGTCCAAGATAAAAATCTTGGGTGCACTCATCGTACGCACACAAATTCCTTGGCTCGTTGCCCGTAACTCTCTCACGCACCACTCCGTCATCTCTAAGCTCTTCCCTCTCTCTCAAACTCTCCATCTCCCTGGGTCACACGTACACATGCATATCTCACTCGCACTCGATAGACCCATCTAAAACTCTATCTCTCCCCCTCGTTCTCTCTCCATCTCACACGCACACACACACAATCTCATGCCTAGCCAAGTATGATGGTATCTCACTCAATTGTAGGCACACACAGTCCCCCTATATGTATATGACTAGCTAAACTTAGTCTCAATCACAAACATGTGCATGGTCTATCTTGATTTCTCTCGGGGCATCTTTCTATTGTGCACGCACCTCCCTCGATCTCCCACCCATATAGTCCCCTCATGATCTCGAGGGGATCTCTCTATCACAAACACACCCTCTCTCCCTCCCCATGCCTCCATGTTCTCCACGCGTCCCTCTCGACCTTTGTTCCTTGTTGGCCAGACCTCTATTGGACATGTGCTATAGGGGTGTCTCTCTCCCTTGCAAACAATCACGCACTAGCTATCTTCGTGTATCTCCTCACCTCGCTTTTCTATCTCGGAGATGCATGCGTAATATGTTTGCATAAGAAACGAAAAAACACACACTCTCTCTAATTTATCGTTTGTTGTCCCTTTTTCCTTCACACACATACTCTTTTTGCACACTCACTCATTCTCCTTCACACACACTTGATCTCTCTCCACTTAGGCACTCTCTTCGGTCCATAGCATATAGATTTATTGAAAAGTCAAACATCACAAAGTTTGACCATGTACATGGAGAAAAACATTTGCATCTAGAACGGCAAACATATACCATTAGATTCATCATGAGATGTAGTTTCGTATGATGTATCTTTGGTATTGTAGATATAAATAACATTTGCGTAAAATTGGTCAAAGTTTCCAAAGTTCAACTTCTAAAACGTTTACATGCACTGCATTATCGAGCAGATGGAATATCTCTTCCCCCCTCTCAGCTATCTGATGCACCACTCAGCCTTATCGGGGCTCCTCTATCTCTCTCAAACTTTATATCTCCCTGGTTCACACATACACATGTCTCGCTCGCCCTACATAGACCCATCTAACAATCTCCGCCCTTGTTCTGTCTCTATGTGACATGCACCCCCCTAAGTACCATAACCCCTCACTCCATCATAGGCACACGCACCCCCCCTAAGTATCACTATCTCTCACTAGCCATCAGGAACACACGTATTGGCTCCTTCCATCCATGCGTCTATCTTGATATCTCTCGGGGTATCTTCTATCGCGCACATGCCTTGTCACTCAATCTCCCACCCATGTAATCCCATCATGATCTCCAGGGGATCTCTCTATGACAAACATACACTCTCTCCTCCCCATGTCTGCATTTTCTCCGTATGTCTCTCTCAACCTCTCTCCCTTGTTTGTCAGACCCCTCTTGGCCACGTGTTAGGGGTCTTTCTCTCTTGGTTGCAAACAACCACACACTATATCCCCACCTTGCTTCCGCTGTCGAAGATGTATGTGTGATATGTTTGCACAAGACACGCACGCTTTTTCTCTACTTTTATCATGTGTTGTCCATGTCTCTTTCACACACGCACACACACTTTTTTCAGTCACTCTTTATATTTCACACACACTCTCTCTAGTTAGGTACTCTCTCACGTCCATAAGCATATGGATGTTTTGAAAAGTCAAACCTCAGAAAAGTTAGACCAGGTATATGTGGAGAAAAACATTTACATCTGGAACGATCATTAGATTCATCACAACATGTACTTACTTCATACTATCATTTATCTTTGGTATTGTAGATATAAGTAATTTCTTTATAAACTTGGTCAAAGTTTCAAAAGTTTGACTTTAAAAAAATGTAGGCACTACATTATCGAACGGAGGGAGTAGCTCTTTCTCTCTCTCTCTCCTATCTCTCACGGGCCTCCCCTCTCACTTGAACTCTCTATACCGAGGGATTATACGGTCACTGTGTCAGCGTATAGCTCTGTATATTGTTTAGTTGACCGGTCAACCAGTCCACATACTGCCTTGTCAGCTCGTGTTCTCTATCTTCGTGTGCTGACCCATGTGGCAGTGGGTGAAAATAAGTAAACTAGAGGCCCATCTGACAGGCGGTGAAGTAAACAAAGTTGAAACCACTCGGGGTAGCACCCCGCACGCTAGTAAATTAAGGGCACACTTCTTCCGCGTGAAGGACGCACTCGCGCACACTGCACTACTGCGCGGCGGCATGCACTCGCGCACACCCAGCACAAAACACACACCAGCACACGTGTACACCAGGGTCGCCGCTGGCTGAGATGGACGGCGAGGCAGCCAACAAGCGGAGGCGGCTTGAGCCAAAACCGCATCCGGTGAGCCTGGACTTCATCAGCAGCCTCCTCGACGACATGCTGCTCGTCATTATCGGCCTCATCCTCACTAAATCTACCGTGCGGACCACCCTGCTCTCCCGGCGGTGGCGCCCCCTTTGGCGCCGCGTCCCCCTCAACCTCACTATCGACAGCTGCCTCTGCGATGAGGATTAAAAACGCATGAACGCAGTCTCCAAGATCCTTTCATCGCACCCTGGTCCAGCCAGATGCCTTGACATCTGCATGTTCAGTACCAACTGCAAGGTCCAAGTCAAGTTCGAAGAGTGGTTCTTATCCCCCACCCTAGATCAGCTCGAGGAACTCAGCTTTGAAGCTGGACGATGTCGCTCTCTGCCGCCGTTCGCGCTCCGCCTCACGCCAACGCTGCACTGCGCCACCTTCAGCTCCTGCTATATTCCCCAAATTAATGTCGCGCCCGCCCTTCTTCTCCTTCAACTCAAGCAGCTCGACCTCTTCGACGTTGGCATCTCGAAGAAGGCTATGGAGCACCTGCTCCGCAGCTGTACTGCGCTCGAGTACCTTCGTCTTCAGCAGATCCACGGGTTCATTAGCCTCCACATCGCCTCGACGAATCTCCGATGGATTTATGTCTCTTGTTGGCCCCGCAACAAGACATCAATTGGTAAGAGATCACTCCAGCTGTTCCATGTTATGGTCATTCAGAATGTGTCGGTGTACAAAAAGAGGGGTACACTTTTTGTACCCCTATAACTGTGCACGGGCAGTCTGAGCCACGGGCACCACCACACCAAGTAAGGCAAGGGAGGTGAGCCAGGGTAAGACCGAAGCTCAAGAGAACTAGAACGACGCCAAGCCCAAGACCACGAAGAGCAAAGGGGACGAAGCGGACTCCCCCGGCAAGATCCTTGCCGGGAGACAGTTCTAGCAGCCCCGGTAAGACCCTTGCCGCGGCGACTCGTCCCGCGCCTGAAGAGCAAATTACCCTTGAGTCCACTGCCCCCAAGGGAAAGGATTAGGGAGACATCCCCGTGACGGCATGCTGATCTTTGTGAAGACATTCAAGATCAGATACGCACTAAGGAGACGACAACCCTTGGCGGGATCCCAGCCGAGGAAGACCAGAAGACCCCCGGCAAGCGCCTTGCCGGGGATGACAGCAGGCGCCTCGGCAAGACCCTTGCCGGGGCCCCGGCAAGGCCCTTCCTGAGGACACCCACGGGGCCACCATCAGGTCCACGTCGACTAAACCTCCACCACCGCATGCATGCAGCTGCCGACCCAACCAGCTGGGCAGGCACCTGCATGGCGGCATGTAGATCTTCGTGAAGACCCACCACTGCGCCACCTCATCTGCCTGCCTACCTACATGGCATCACAGGCGTCACTGGCCAGGGCGCGTGTTGACACAAGAAGGAGCAGCGACGGACGAGACAGATCTCTCCCCCGTCCCCGATAAAGCAAGGACACCTAAGCAAGACGCATTAAATGCGCCTTGTCATGTAATACGAGGGATAACCTCGCATCACTGTACCCTTTCCACCTCTTGTGTGCCACTATGGCAACCCCTTTTTCTATAAAAGGAGGCCGGAGGCGACCAGGAGAAGGATTCGGCTTTTTCGAGCTCCTCACGCCCCATAGCTAGCTGAAGAACACAGATATACAATCCACCAAAGCAGGAGTAGGGTTTTACGCATCCTCGCGGCCCGAACCTAGATAAACGAACCGTGTGCTATCTGTTTGATCCGCTCTTCTCACGACCCCGCGCCCCGCTAACCACAGTAGGGATTCTTGTGATCCCATAGGTGTCGTTCCCACCGACATCTTTGGCGCGCCAGGTAGGGGGCGCAGTTGTGAGAATCGGCTCTAGCAATCAGCCCAGCACTCCTTCGTCTTTGTGGCTCTTGGAGAGGGAAGGAGGCCGGAAGATCAGCGCTCGAGCGACTACAAACAGAAGCTAAGTTACATTGGACCCCGGATATTTCCATTCTATTATATAAAGTTATTATCCTCGGAGTTGTCGTTCTTTGTACAAAAAGAAACCTGTACGCAAATGGGGCCTTCCCCGATCGGCAATGCCTTTGTTCTGTTTCGAGTCCGTTCAACAGTTCAAATGGCTGCATTGAAAACGGTAGGGTAGCCTTCCGCAATTGGCAAGGCTCCCGACACTGACTCGAGTCAAACTCGACAGTTCGAGCGGCTGCGTCAAAGGTGGTAAGGTAGCTCACCCGGCAGCACGCTCACCCGGCAGGCCAATGGGGACCCATCCCCAAGACCCTGCCTTGGGTTTCCGTGCCGGCAAGCTTACCCAGCTGGCGTAGGGTGGACGTACAAAGAGGCAACAAACAGGAAAATAGCATGCATAATTCCAAAAGTACTGCAAAGTTATATTACATCACATCATTGCTGCGGTTCTAACTAAAGATGAAATTTGTCTTGGTCGTGAACCTGCAGCGGCGGTGAAGAACGGGATGCCTAATCCCGGCGCTGGCCTTCCACCCTCTTGATTTCATCGATGCTGCTGATGACGGGCTTGATGCACTCCTTGAGCACCGTGAGGTCAATACCATCCGGCAAGCTATCCATCGTGGCATTGAAGTCAAGGTTGGGATTCCAGTACGCCATCTTGGTGAGGACCTTGGTCATGACCCCCCGGCAAAGTCGCCGGGCTTCCCCGACCAATGTGGCCGCTCGGTTGGAGTGAAGATAAGCCAAGGCTCCAAGGACGCCCTCGAAGAACAGGGTCAGCTTGGTGTTGATGGTCCTGCTGCGCTCAGGGGCGTACCTCACGTTTGGCATCCCCATGGTGGCCAACTGCAAGGTGACCCTGCCGGCGACGTCCTCCAGACGGCTGATCCATCTATTCTCACCCGCCACATATTCCTGGTGGGAGGCGACCTCGTTCGCCTGCAGCTGCTTCTCCTCCTCCAGACTCCTGGTCAAGGTCTCCTCTCGAGCCCTGCTCTCCGACAACATCTTCTCGAGATCCTCCAGCTTCAGCTTGAGATCTCTGACGAAGTTTTGCGCTTCGGAGAGCTCCCCAGCCCTGCTGATGACCTCTCCTTGCGCCTCCACCAAGGCGTTGTTGAGCGTGCTCTTCTCGTTGGACAGCTTGAGGGCCTGCTCCTTCAGCTCGTCCTTCTCCACCTCCAACTCCCTTACTTTGCCGGCATGGGCCAGAGCCTGGGCATCGAGTGCCTCCTTGTGCCTCTACTCCAGCTTGCGAGTCCGCTGCGCGACAAGGGCCTCGAGCTCCTCATCCTTGCCACGGAGCACTGCGGCAAGCTTCGCCTCACACACGGTGAGGTCCTCTTCCTGGGAATCCAGTGCGGCTTGATGCTGGTTCCGGACGGCCTCGGCCGCGGCAGCCAAGTTCGCCGCCTTTTCCTGGGCCTTCTCGATGTCAGCCATCTTCATGGTGAGCTCGACATTGCGCTTGGCCAATTCCTCCTGAAAGGCCCTCTGCTCCTCGCGAGTCTGGTGGAACCAGGTCTGCATCTCAGCAACGCGCGCCTTGAAATCCACCTCCGCCTGGTCCACCATTGCCGTCCTGGACTTAACCTTGTCCAGACGGACACGGTAGAGCGCCTGGAGTTTTCGGAAGTTGGCCCCCATAGCGCAAAAAAGCTGCTCTTCTGGAGAACCATCACCGCCAACGCCAGGCTCATCAACAACCTCGAGCCCGGTGGCGGCAAGCACCTCGCCGTCAAAGACTTCCCCTTCAGCGGGCGCCCGGGAACTTGACGCCCCTGGGAGATGGACGAAAAGATCGTCGCCCACCTTCAGATATCTACCGGGGCCCGAGGTTGAGGAGGAGGGAGGCTGATCATCAACCACCTCTTCCTCGGCAATGGCCTTGTCGGCTTCCCCGACAGGCCCACCGTTGGCGCCCTCGGCAGAAGCCTCGCCGGTCGCCTTGGCGGCCCCCACAGCGATGTCCTCGGCAGCATCCTTGGCGGCCTCATTAGCGGTGACCTCGTCAGCATCCCTGGCGGCCTCCTCAGCAATGTTCCCAACAACAGTATCCACGTCCTCCATACCTATTGAAGGAGGGCCTGGGTAGTAATGGGAGCATTGAAGCCAAGAAAAAGAATAAGGGAAAAACAGAGACGGAGGACAGGCGGCTCACAAGTGCCAGGCTGTGAAGCAGAAGTCCCCTCCCCGCCAGCATTCGGCGCCGTGGCAGAGTCACCAGCACCCAAGTTCCCCTCTTCCTCCATGGGTGTGGGCTCCGTGCTTGATGCCCTTGCTGGGGACGCCCCTCGCGGCGGCGTAGTCGATGGGGGTGGTGTGTTGGGGGTAGCCCTCTGCGGCTCCTCCTGCTGCCGCTCCCCTCCTGCAAACCCGACAAGGTCAACACCATAGCATCGAATGCCTACCATGTGTCAATAAGAGGAGGGTGACGAACTTACGCTGGGGGCTATGCTGGGGGCTGCTATCCGGGCTGCTCAGCACCACCAGTGGCAACTCTGAAGCACTGGCCGGGGGCTGGCCGCCCGCCAAGGCTTTGGCCCTCTTCACCCTTTGGGACAACATCTCTGCATCCCTGCAAAAGTAAAAACGGATCAAGATGAGTGACTTAATTCAGAGGAATGGAAATGGCAGTAAGGAACGGAGTACTTACTCGTCATCTATCTCCTCTTCCTCCACCACTTTCCTTTTCCTCTTCGGGCTGAGAGGCCCGAGATCAAAAGTGACCTCCGCATCAACATCCGACTGGACATCTGCCGGAGGAGGCGAAGACGGCGGGGTTTGTGCGCGCCAAGATGAGGAAGGGCTGTTGTCTTCTTCTTCTCAGCGGCCTTCGTCAGCCTCTTGGCTGCCGTGGCCCTCGTGTGACGCCCAGACCCCTCCAGGGTCAATTGAGGCCGCGTAGCCATGCCGGGCCGGACCGGCTCGCCGGAGCCAACCCGCTGCAGGATTCGCCCTCTTCCCCTGGTTGGCGTCGAGCCCGCCGCCACGTCCTCCTCCGACGACGACTCGTCGGCCACATCTTCGACGAGTGGAGCTCCAGTGTTGGCGCTGCTGACCTCCCCGGAGGCCGCCGCCCACCGGGTGACCTCCTCTTCCTCCGCAGCCGCTGCGGCCTTGTCCTCCACACCCCCGGCGCTGCCAGCCTCCATGGCAAGCTGTGCCTCCCTCGCCCTAGTGGCGATGTAGTCCAGCTCTGCCTGGGTGGTGTCCATGACAAGCCACCGCTCGGCGTCGGCATTGACATACACCTCAATCAGGGTGTCAAAGAATTGTTGCACATCCGCGTCCTTTGGCTCCTTCCAGCTCGGGACAGGGCCGTGCGCATTACAGTCCGGCATCATGGCGATGATCTCGGACCGACGTGAATTGTTGCACAACGGGACCACCCCCGCTGGCAGCTTGAAAAACGGCCCCTTGAGGGCCTTGCCAACCTTTGCGGCAGCCCTCGCGGCCTTGCCGGTCCGTTCGACCTCGCCATCGCGACCCACAGCAAGCTGGAAAAGCCGCTGGCAGAAGTGGGCATGCGCCAACACCGTGAAATTATGGTCGAGGCCGGGGCGGAGTCACATAATGTCAGCTGGATAAGTAAAAAGCCAGGCTGGCCTCCCCTTGTTGTGCAACGGGGCAATCCGGCGACGAATGAAGTCCACCCCGATCATCTCAAGGGTGATTCCAGCCCGGGAGAGCCAGAGAATCCTGGTGGTGGCGACAGTGAGCCTCCCGTAGGCGATGTCGACATCACTCCAATCGCTGCCGCGGACCGGCGGCACTCGGCGGACCTTGCAGAATTCTGGTGGGTCTTCATCTTCAATCCAGCACCACCGGCCATGCCATTCCTCCCACCTCTCCTTCACGGCACCGTCCGAGTACGCCCCCTTGGATCTTGGGATCCAGGTGACGCAACCAGAGATGGCACCTCCCCGCTGGATCCGAGGGAAGAAATAATGGCAAAAGAGCGCCGTGTTGGGCTGCACCCTGGCAAAGCCTTCGCAAAGATGCGCGAAGAAAGCCATGCACGCCACTGCATTCGGAGTAAAATCCAAGAGGCGAAAGCCGAAGGTGTGCATAATGTCGCAGAAGAAATCGGAGAAAGGGGGGCATAACCCGCAAGAAAGATAATCGACGAAAAAGGGATACCGATTTGGAGCAGGATCGGCGCAAGCAGCAGGAATGACGCTCGTTGCCAGGTGTCCCGAATTCTCTCCCCCCGTCTTCGCTCCCCATAGGGGCCTGAAGGAGGCCCGGAGCTCATGAACATCAACCGTCGAGGGGAAGAAAAAGGCGGACTTCGTCCGGTCCCCCGACAGCGCGCTCTCCGACGGCTCCACAGTCCAAGCGCCCTTAGCCACCCCCTTGCCCTTGACGGATTTGGGCGCCATGGTGGCCAAGAAGTTTAGAGGGCCGAGGAAGGGGGATGGCGAAGCAACGACGGCGGGCAATGGCGGAAGCTTAGGAAGGAAGGAAGAGAGGAAACGGTGGCTCTGATATTGGAAAAGGCACGAGGAAAGAGGAGAAAGTGAGCAGCGCGCCCGCGGTTATTCCTTTTTTATGGGGGAAAACACGGGCCGCCTCCTTTCACATTAACTGTGGTGTGACGCATGCCCGCGGGAACCAACCCCACGCATGCTGCCCACGTCACACGCACCTCCCCACGCTGCGCCACGCGCGGGAGTCGTGGGAAGCGTAGCGCGCGAAGAACCTTACCGCGGTAAAAACCGCCCCGCCTGCCCACGCACCATTTTTGGGCCTAGCCCAACAACGCGTTGCGCTTATGTGTGGCCCAGGCCCGGGGGCTCCTGTCGGTGTACAAAAAGAGGGGTACACTTTTTGTACCCCTATAACTGTGCACGGGCAGTCTGAGCCACGGGCACCACCACACCAAGCAAGGCAAGGGAGGTGAGCCAGGGTAAGACCGAAGCTCAAGAGAACTAGAACGACGCCAAGCCCAAGACCACGAAGAGCAAAGGGGACGAAGCGGAATCCCCCGGCAAGATCCTTGCCGGGAGACAGTTCTAGCAGCCCCGACAAGACCCTTGCCGCGGCGACTCGTCCCGCGCCTGAAGAGCAAATCACCCTTGAGTCCACTGCCCCCAAAGGGTAAGGATTTGGGAGACATCCCCGTGACGGCATGCAGATCTTTGTGAAGACATTCAAGATCAGATACGCACTAAGGAGACGACAACCCTTGGCGGGATCCCAGCCGAGGAAGACCACAAGACCCCCGGCAAGCGCCTTGCCGGGGATGACAGCAGGCGCCTCGGCAAGACGCCCTTCTCGAGGACACCCACGGGGCCACCATCAGGCCCACGCTGACTAAACCTCCACCACCGCATGCATGCAGCTGCCGACCCAACCAGCTGGGCAGGCACCTGCATGGCGGCATGCAGATCTTCGTGAAGACCCACCACTGCGCCACCTCAGCTGCCTGCCTACCTACATGGCATCACAGGCGTCGCTGGCCAGGGCGCGTGTCGACGCAAGAAGGAGCGGCGACGGATGAGATAGATCTCTTCCCCGTCCCCGATAAAGCAAGGACACCTAAGCAAGACGCATTAAATGCACCTTGTCATGTAATGCGAGGGATAATCTCACATCACTGTACCCTTTCCACCTCCTGTGTGCCACTGTGGCAACCCCTTTCTCTATAAAAGGAGGCCTGGGGTGACCAGGAGAAGGATTCGGCTTTTTGGAGCTCCTCACGCCCCATAGCTAGCTGAAGAATACAGATATACAATCCACCAAAGCACGAGTAGGGTTTTACGCATCCTCGCGGCCCGAACCTGGATAAACGAACCGTGTGCTATCTGTTTGATCCGCTCTTCTCACGACCCCACGCCCCGCTAACCACAATAGGGATTCTTGTGATCCCTTAGGTGTAGTTCCCACCGACAGAATGCGCCTTTCCTTGAGAGATTGCTTCTATCTGATCTAGAAGGTCCAACAAAAATCAGGGTCATTGACACGCCGAAATTGACAGTGTTGGTGTACTCGTCTGCCAAATTCTCCGAACTCTTTATTGGATCCGTAATCGTTCAGGTACAACACTCATCTTCTTCTCCGTCTTCTAGACATTCACATTTTTAAATTTCTTCTTGATGTATTTACGACCGTCTTCCAGAAAATGATTCCCACAAGCTTGACCCAGTCTATGCGCATAGTGAAGATCTTGGCAATAAAATCTATCGGCCCCAATCTGGATCAAGTTGTTGGATTCCTTACATGCTTTCCGTGCACGGAGAAGCTACTCATCAAGGTGAAACTTCTTTCCTATTAGTAAATGGTAATCACAACGTAGCTCAATTTTTTCGTAATTTTCCCAAATTACGATGACAAGTGTAGTGTTCAAAACTGCATCTACGCACTGTACCGAAAGAAATGTTTCTAGTATTTTTGCTCACGTGATCACCTGCATCATTTTGTTTTTGTACTACTATAGTAGCCTAGGCTAGTCATAGTGGAAAGTGACTTAGACTAGTAACTCTATGGTTACCTTAAGAGCAAGTACTACCTCCGTCCTGGTTTACTCTTCCTATTTTGTAGTATCAAAATTTGACCATGGATTTAACTGACAAAATGTTAATGCATGTCACTAAAAATTATATCGTTGGATTCATATTTGAACATAATTTCAAATGGTATAAATTTTGGTGACATGCATTGGCATTTTCTTAGGTAAATCTATAGTCAAAATTTTACACTAAATACGAGGTAGTACAAAAGTGGGCTATAACAGCCCTCAACTATGTATGCCAAAACACGTGCCAAATTCACTTGTGATGCATTTGGCATCGATGCCCCTCCATCGCTCACCTGGTGCCCCAATCTGGATCACCTACTTTGCTCCGGTGCCAAATTAACTCACGCAATGAAAAAACACTTGCGTGGGAGAGATAGAGGACTGAGGCAATAAAAAACACTTGTTTGGGAGAGTGAGAGGCTGGTGTAGTTGGTTTGATTGATTAGTTTATACATGTGGGTCTGTGTGCACAGTGGTGCCAACTCTCTCACATCGCGAGAGCGGTGCCAAAATCTTTTGATTTGACATCGATGCATATTATGTGGCATACTTTTGAGAAATATGGCATCGGCCACATAGTGGAAGGCAACAAATTCCCAAGCTCTTCATGCGCTCCTAGGTAAATGAGAGGAAAGAGAAAGAGAGAGAGAGAGAGTGAAAAAATATCACTAGCTAGCCAACCCTATTGTATGAGCGAATGATATTGGTACCTCTTGATGACATGACAATCTTATACAACCAGCTGCTCTAATATGTTCTCTTCTTTTGCAGATAAAAAAAGACCCGAAAGTGAAAAATGTGATGCACTATAACAATCTCATCGAATGCCTTGATCTCCGTCTTAGAGAAATTGATTTGATCGACTACCGAGGCAGCACATCTGAGACTAAATTGGCCAGGTTCTTTGTTCTAGAGGCAAGTGTGCTCAAGTTAATGAGGTTTGGCGTTCTCTGGTGCAACAATGAATGGCGTGCTGATCACCACAAGCGTCTAAGCCTGAATGACAAAGTCTCCACAGAAGCTGAATTTGTTTTTGAAACATCAAGTGGCCAGAGACTCAAAAATTTATTTGCCCATTAGTGACTTGTCAGGGCGGTGGATTTTAGTTTGTACGATAATGCTGCATCCACCTAAAGTAACGAAAGTTCTTACCTAAACCTCCTAGTAATTCCCTCTTCGTAGGTGCAACATTACTCCTAACATTTGTAATATCAGTTTCAAACTTGTAATATTGTCGTGTCCTATTCATGTGTTTTCAAAACCCTGCGAATAAAAGAGGTCCTGAGTTGGTGATGGTGTTGTGCCTGCCATCTTTCACCAATAGCCGTCGGATCTAGATCTGACGCATACAAACCAAACTTCTCCAGTTTTGCAAAAAGATGCCCGCACTTGTTCCCTATTTACAAACAACTCCTTGTGTCTCACAATCAGCCTTATCTCCTCCCCACCACATCTAGAAGGCCATGGAAAAATCTGGCACGATGGCCGCTGCCGACACCATCCACCCCCAATCTTGGTGTTCCATGCAATGCACGGGCATCTACGCACGGGAAATTATGTCGAACACGGCTAGTTGTAAGCAGGCTAGCTCTACAGCCATGATGATAGTGACTGCAGACGATGAAGCTGACTACGGTATGCTGAACATGATGCCTATACTCAGGTGTCATCTCCAGCTTAGGGTCTTGTCACTTCACTGTGAGGAGCAGCACGTAATAATTTCACCAACGGTTAGTACAATACTACTACATTGGTAGTACTACTACTAGTACCAGCACCACCATCTGGATTTAGTAATACTACCACGTCCATCTAGATTTAGCATTTGACTAGCAATATCTAGTAATTCTTGTCACAAAAATGGACTACTCCCTCTGTAAATGAATACATGGTGTATTGTTTTATTCCTTCCAGTAGATGGCTCAAATCTGAAGTCTCATCAATCAGACTACTATTGTACTCACCGAGCGCTCAGCTTTGTAAGCTACCAAAAAATTGCAATCAAAGACTACTATTGTACTCCCACCGTACTGGTGCATTAGTCATGTTACGAAAACCAAACAATAATCCCAAAAATTTTAGGCGCGGTGCATTAACTACCCACCTCGTTCCCTATTTTTGCCACAAAAAAAGAAATCACCCAATACGAGACATGGGGTGCGTATTTATCCAGTGACTTGAGACTACTCCCTCCATCTAGGTGTATAAGTCATCTTAGAGCAAGTGAAAAATAGGAGTGGGCTCTCATGCAAGAGCCTAGCTATATGCGGATTCCTAGGCCAATACAATAAATATGAAGAAAGAGAGAGATAAGATGAGAAAAAATAGTACTCTTATAGCCAGCCTTATAGCTAACCTTATTGTATGAGTGGCTACAAGTTATGGCTCTATATGAAATGGCAACATCATATAGCCAGCGGCTGGCTATACTATTAACCTTGCTCTTAGGTTGTGCACCGTGACCAAGACAAAGGGGAAAGCAAGAGAACTTAATGTCTTTTTGCTAATTAATAGGATTACATGCAATGAACTAACCACTGCATGTCATGTTTGGTAGTCTCAAGTCATTGAAAGCATGCACGGCCCACATCTCTCATTGGTTGATATGTCATGAAATAAGAAACGAGGAGGGAGTTAATGTACCATGCCTAAGTGTTTTCGGATTATTTGGTTTTCGTAAGGTGACTTACACAACATTTTTGGTTACATGCATTAACATTTTATTAGTTAAATCAAAGGTCAAAACTTGGCGCAAAATGCAAAGGGGACCAATAAACCATTAAACATCAAAGTTCTCTCGTTTGGCCCCAACTAGAGGTCCGGTGAGATGACTATACTGCACTGGCACGGAGGGGGATGCAGCTTCATTGACTTACTACACCTGCCTTTGGGTGTATGACACGTGGGCCCAACAGCTGGCTGGCCCACCTGTCATACAGCCAATGGCAGGTGCAGTAGAGGGCCGAGGAGTAGATTGCCAACACACACGTGAATGCAACGCAGTCTGCACTTCTCATAAAAAGGCTCCTTGCCAGTCCAATCTACGAAATCCTACGCACCTACGCACCCTAACCAAGGGCAAGAGTGATCACTCCAATCGGAAGATCAGTTGACTAGAAGCTAGACCCATGGAGGCGATGAGCGCGAGCATCAGCCGGCTGTGCCAGATGGTCCACGACGCCGGCCTGCGGCCCGACACCGAGGAACATCTCCAGGTCGTGCTTGAGGCCGCTAGGGCGAGGGGCCGCTTGGAAGACAGCTTCGTCTCCTTGTTCGATGAGGTCCTCGTCGGCTTCCTCGACAAGTTCACTGTCGTCAAGAAGCTCGCAGACAACCTTGACGTACGCCTCCAGCCCACGTGCCCGGGCTCTGCGATGCTCGCCAGCCTCAACGGCCTCTATGGTGACAACCTCTTCGACGCACTGGTGGCCCTGCAACTACCCGCCGTCGCGCCGGAGAATGTCCACCTCGAGGTCGCGCTCACCGCGCAGCGCCTGGTGCAGCAAGACACTGTTGACATAATCACCCACGTCTACGCGCAAATCGTCCACAAGGACTACTACGTGCTAGAGGAGGACGATAGGTCGCCGGCCTTCTTGGACCGCAGGGCAACCTTGGACGGCATTGTTCAGAAGCGCGTTGAGCTCGCCGCCAACGCCGCTGCTCCTCACACGTCGGTTGGTGACCCGGTGCACTAGGGCGTGAGGATGTCGTTGATGGATCCGTATGTATCTTTATCTTTCCGTCAAATCGATGTAGTAGTATATGGTACTACTAGTAATTATCTTAACTTTCGCATCAACTTCATAATTTCCGTACATACTCCATGCATGAACAGCGCCAGAACCAAACTTCTCATTACTCTACGGAAAATCATTATTTATATCTATCGGTCGCGCCATGGAGCAAAACCAAATTTTACAAGTTACAAGTTCAAAAGGAAAAGCCTGCCGTGTTTGTGTCGCACCCCCACACGGTTGGTCCGGCACGCTGCTCAAGGGAGAATGCGTGTTGTGTTGCATTTTCACTTACAAGTGGGACCGTAGTTGAGCAAACTGACTATCGGCAAACCCTCACCCCGCCCACTGCGTGATGGCTGAGAAAACAGGAGGGGGAAGAGATGGCTGTAGCATGGACTCCAAGAAAATTGGTGTCGGATGGGACTCATGTGGGTGGCGTGTGTCGTACTGCTAAACGTGAATGCTAGTTATGGCCCATGCCACCCCACTATATCGATCCTATATCGAGGTGCTGGTTACGTAGAACAAATTTCCTGGAGTCCGTGCTCAGCCCTCCTCTATCTCTCTTCTCAGCTAGCCAGCAGACACGCGGAGCCCATCGTCTGTTTGCTCACATGCGGTCCCACATGTCAGTGAAACCGCAAGAGGACCCACTGAACCTGCACATCTTTCACCTCGACGTGCTGGTGATGAAAAACAAATCCAATAAAGATCTTCGGTGTCCGCTTTTGGAATTACTTAGGAGTAGTAAGATTCTATTTACAGTTTAACCCAAGATGCACATCACGTGGATCCAACTACCACTCCATTTTCTTGCATGACACGACCTGGATGCTGGATGTCCCACGTGTTGGCAAAAGGAGGAAGAACTCGACCAAATCTTCTCCACATTTGGACCGGAGGAGTAGGAAACACGGCAAGCCCTATGCCTACATCATACTACGTACAAGCCCACCTCACGCAGTCACACTATCACCATATTTATCGGCCTCCGTGTGACACCTAGCTCTAGTTGATCTAACTAGAACTAACTATTGGTTGGCTCTATGTGATGTGGCAGCTTCATACTAATACGGATGCTGGCTATACTACTATGGAACTAACACTCCAAGAAGTGAGTCGAAAACCATTTATAACACTACAAAAAATACACTTCCGGGATGATACGTGTTTGTCACAGTAGGTCACGTTTTTTGTCATGCATGTACATCCATGACGACTTTACGGCAGAATCAAGATATTCATACCTGTGTTGTCGTATAAGTGTTCCATGACATTACCAAAATTACCATCACGGAAGTGTCCACTTCCATGATGATAAATCGCGCGTCACAGAAGTGCTTTCGTCAAGGGTGATCGACACGTGGCATCCACCGTAACAGAACACCGTTAAGCTATCGGGTCAGGTTTTGGATCCGATAACTCGCTAACAGCCTCGACCGATGGGTATTTTCCACATGTAAAATCGTCATTGGCTAGAGGAAACACGTGTCGGCTCACCGTTAGGACAGATGTCATCCACTCATTGGACCGAAGGCGCCTATGATACGTCGACACATGGCACAGCCGAACAGAGGCCCATTCCTGTGAAAAGGCCGGCCTGTTTGAGTTGGTCAAAAGGTGGCAGGCCGACCCACGAAAAGCCTGTTAACGACCTGTTCGCATGTAGCCCATTTACAGCCCGCTAACCCAGGGCCCGTTATGACCTATCCGAAATAGGCCCAGTAGCGTCGCCCAATATGATTCCAGCCCATTTTAAGTTTCGGCCCATGTATGGCCCATGACGTCTTTCGGCCCATATGAAGCCCTTTGTAACTCTTGGCCCATTAATGGCCCATGGTGAAACTGGCTCGTAATGAACAGTGTATCACTTTATACCCATTAACGGCCCATTAATCCATTGGGCCGTTTGCAGCCCATGTTATCTTTCGGCCTTCTCAGGGCCCATTTATTCTTGGGCTCATTTCCAGCATTCGGTTACTTACGGCCCGTTACTGCCATTTTCTGCTTGTGGGCAAATTCAGCCTGTGGTTACAGTCGGCCCGTTTGTGGCCCGTTAATACGTTGGGCCGTTTTCATAGCGTCATCAAATACGGCCTATTAACGACGCCCATTATTGTCGGCCCATGAACGGACGACTCCAACTCTAGCCCGTTTACGCCCATTAACGACGCCCATTTTTGACCCGTATAAGGCCCATTGATGATACGACCCATACAAGGCCCATTGTTTCTAGGGCCCGTAGAAGGCCCATTGTTTCTACGGACTGTAGAAGGCCCATTGTTTCTTCGGCCCGTAGGAGGCCCAGTGTCACTACAGTAAATATGTAGCCCATGGTTATTGTGGCCTAGTTTAAAAAATAGGTTATTGCGGCCACTAGCAAACCGCGGAAAAAGAACTGCACTGACTACAAGCAAACAAATAAACAAGACAACAAGGAAATAAATAAGCAGCAAACTTACGCTAGGCTATCACGGCTATTACACATATTACATCCACTGGGCATCAAAGTTCGCCACCAGTGCAAATAAACGCGCCGACAAAAGAATATACAAAACTGAGAGTACTTCAGAAGGCACTAGGCCTAGCCAGGTCGCCCC